>NW_028258327.1:9968097-10271127 GCF_053883595.1 Heterocephalus glaber | reverse complement strand
CTCAACCAAAACAAAACTGAAAAGCACGTAAACATTTTCCCATATAACTTAAAAAAGCATCTCAAGCACCAATAAGACACCAGAGAATGTGATTTGTTTCAGAAAGAGCCCCAAAACCAACACTGAACAAATAATGATCTGGAAAAAAAACTCCAGTTAGTTAGCAGACTCCACATAAGCCAAACTTCTCCCTAATTTAAATTTCAATACAGTCATATGACACGCGATGGAAACACAATCTGAGAAATACATTATTAGGCCGTTTCATCCATGTGTATCCTTAAACACTTTCAGTTTCTCACACTAGAGAAATTATTTGGTATTTACACATATGTGTCCTATTTTACTTAAGAGGATGGCCTCAATATGCATCCATTTACCTATAAATGTCTCTAGTTTCTCATTATTTATGGCTCAGTAGTACTCCATTTTCTAAAAAGAAACCACATCTTTATCCAGTCTCCAGTTGATGGGCACTTGGGCTGTTTCCAAGCTTTCGCTATTATGAATTGTGCAGCTATAAACGTGGGTGCACATATATCGCTGTGGTAAGATTCTTTTAAGTCTTTTGGGAAGATACTCAGCAGGGGGATAGCTGGGTTAAATGGGACCTCTAGTCCTAGTTCTTTGAGGTATCTCCATACTGATTTCCACAGTGGTTGCACCAGTCTGCACTCCCACCAACAATGGAGAAGGGTTCCTTTCTCCCCACACCCCTGCCAGCATTTGTTATTAGATGATTTCTTAATAGCAGCCATTCTTTCTGGGGTTAGGTGGAATCTCAGTGTTGTTTTCGTCTGCATCTCTTGAATAACCAGTGATGTTGAACTTTTTTCCATATGTTTCTTTGCTATTTCTATTTCTTTGTCTGAGAAATGTCTGTTCATTTCAGATGCCCATTTTTGAATTGGGTCTTTGAATTTGGGGGGTCTGATTTTTTTCAGTTCTTTATATATTCTAGATAGTAGTCCTTTGTCTGAGGTACAGTTGCTGAAAATTTTTTCCCACACTGTAGGTTGTCTCTTAGCTCTGTTGGTGGTTTCTCTTGCAGTGCAGAAGCTTTTTAATAAGATGAGATCCCAGTTGTTGATTCTTTGTGCAAGTACCCATGCCACTGAGATTTTGTTCATAAAGTCTTTTCCTATACCAATATCTTCGAGAGTTCTACCTATCTTCCAGCAAATTTAGTGTTTCTGTCCTAATATTTAAATCTTTAATCCACTTTAATCTTAATTTAGTGCATGGTGATAGGTATGGGTCTAATTTTAATCTTTGGCAGTTTGAAATCCAGTTTTTCCAAAGGTCATTCCTTTTTAAAGCAAATATATCATGATTTCAAATAAGTGTTGGTCCAAATCTGACTGACTGCCAGCCTCCCCAAGCTGTGTAGATGTTTGGGAAATCATCTCCAAGATAGATGACTTTGCTGCATCCTCACAAGCCCCATGACCTGCCCACCCCTGTGCTCTTACACTGACTCAGCCTACCAAGACTGTGCCCCCTCCACAGTGGTGACCCCCTCAGAAGGTCCCTCTGCCTATACTGGCAGTTATTCTGCTTCTAGGGCTGGGTTCAGTTCTTGGTCCTTAGTTTTCCATCTTTTAACTTCAGAGCTCCCTTTGCTCTTCCTCCAAACCTTATGGAGAATAAGATTTGTGATTTCTTTAGATTTGCCTCCTGTGTTTTCCATCAGCAAATATTCAGAGATTGTCCACTGAAATGAAAACACAATCCTTCCCTCTCTTCTCACATGGATTAACTTTTGTAATAGCCACTGTCTTCTATTTGTTCCTTCATCCATTGCAGTCCCTCTTTCCTCAAATCTTCTAAAACCATTGAACTACTAGTTCTCCATCTTGGAGCCACCTCACCACATACCCATCTTTCTTGCATGAAGGACACAGACTGGGCTCTCTAGGCCAGCTCCCATCCAGACTAAACCTTTTCTAAGTCTTTCTGATGCTTTCATTCTTACATATTTGATTTCTATTTGGAGACTCATCTGACATTCACTTCTTTTTAATGATCCATTTATACCCCCACACTATTTTATTTGACCATTTATGGGCTTAAGTATCCTCTGAAACTTCTGTTTAGCTAAAAAAATAATCAAAAAACAAAAAACTATGATAATTGTAATGAAGAGTGTGTTGTGGATAAAGATATTTTAGGTACTCAAACTCAAAAGTATTGCAAGGTGGGAATAGAGTACTCATTTTCCCCCAGTTATTTGTACTATGAGAAAATGAAGTTAGAGAATATAGTGTGAAATATGCTCTTTAAAGATCCGTAGCCAGTAGCCAAACTGAAATTCACATAGCAAAGGTGGTCACTGGGTGATGGTCTTTTGCAATCTATGGCAGCATAAACCGTGGTTCTCCTTCCCCAGCCCCAGCAGCCAGCATGGTACCTGCTGCATGCTCCATCCCCTTAGAGGGGAGTCGGGCCCCTGGCAGTGTTTAGTCTTGCACTTCAGTTGGTAGATCCCTCACTCCAGTTTCTGCACTTCATACATCTCAATGTTTCAAGTGATCTTTGAGGATTCTTTTCTTTTTATTTGGAGCCTGCCAACATTAAATTCTTAAATGCAGCTTAGGTATTTCCTGAGCACCTAAATTCAGCATAGTACCACTTATTTGAGGGATTTGACTCTCTGTCAGTGACCTGGGGGCAGTTGCTTGAGCCTGTGAGGGCCATTTGGTCATACTATTAAAGGTTTAATTTCAGGTAGAGAGCACATGTGCCAATGAACCTGCTATTGGCTCATTATTTGCAAGTCAGTTCACAAAGAAATAGTAAAACCTCGATGCTCTCAGGATGCTCTAGGGTATGTTTACAAATTAATCAGTTCTTTTAAAACTATAAAAATTAGAAATGTGCCTACACCATTGAAAACACCAATGAAATGAAAATGTGGAAAAAAATGGTCTTGCACATGTTTGAAACTGTCTACAAAAAATCGAAACTTCCAAGTTTGTAGGATTTCCCCCCTTGAATTCAAAATTCCATGAATATGATTTACAGGGAACTATCAAGATTCTTGAGATCAAGAATAAACCTTGAGTTTTATAGTATTAACGGAGCTTGCAGTTGAATGGCAAATAAGAAAGAATGTATCTGTGCTGATTAGAATCTTCTTCCTCATCAGTTACATTCTTGGCACATAGTGAACACTCAAAAAATTGAGGAATGGATGAATGAGGAAACTGAAAGAAAAGATTCATGGTTATATAATTTTCCTACAGAAGAACAAAAGATAAACATAAGTAATCCACTCATACAACCATTATTTTAGTTTTCTAAAACCATATATGTATACAGATACATACATACATACATACATAGTCCGCCAAAAATGTATACACACTCCAAGAAAAGAAAAACTTATATAAATATTTTAATGCTAAATTTATTGAGACATCATGGAATTAATACATGTTATCTTTGGCCCCTACAATTACAAGAGGTGCTCAAAGTGGTGACCATTAGCTTCCAGATGTTTATTTGTATGATAAACAGCTACTGGGGTAAACTTGGCCATTGAGATTGCTGTGCATGTATTTTCAGTTTCTTCTCTAAGGGCTGGTAGTGTAGTGGGTTTTCTGCGGTATACATCCTCTAGGATCCCCCATATAAGGGTAACACCATCTGTTGAAAAATATCATGCTATTTTTCTTTTCCTGAAGAGTGTGTATACATTTTTTCAGTGGGATATATGTTGACTGAGTTGGTATTTTGAGATTTAAGGGAACTCATATGGACACAAATTCATATTTTCAATGGGATACTCAAGGAAAAACAGTGTATACTGAGCATTATGCAGAAACAACTACATTTAAGTTTATCTTTTTTATTCAGTCATTCATGCTTCTCTGACTTGGGATTTTTACAAAGCCACAAAACTTAAATTGCTGGGTTAGAATTTCATTTGTGTGAAAATTGGCTTGTGAGAAGGGATAGTTCATAATCTGTTGTGCTACCATGATTTTATCACCTTACAACAGTGAAGTATTTAATACTGCATAATATTTCTTATAATCCACAGTAATCTTTCAAATTTTATTTCAATTTTACATGATATTATTTTATATAAAAACAGTTTGCATGTGATGACTTTGTCATGAATTCAAAAGGATAACTGCACTGAGGAATAGCTCCATCTCTTGGTGCTGTGTTGCCACTGTATTAAGTCTATGTATTGCCTGTCATAGTTTCTTAAGCACTCTCACATGTTATCTCACTCAGTGTTCTATAGAACCCTACGACGTAGGAAATGTCATGTTTTATAGATGATGAAATTGAGTCTCAGTGTGTTGGTGTTTTTTCTGATAGCACAATGTATCATTATAGAAATATGTCTTTGACATCAAATCCTGCCTTTTTTTCATTTGCCATGATGAGCATGTGCTAATTAGTGATAGAAGAAAGCATCAGGATTTCCTTGTCCATTCCAACTGACTTCCCCATAATGCATCCTCATTGCATGAAGTAGTTGGGAAATAATTTGAGATGCTATGACCCAAGTAGGACAGGCTAGTCTCTGTTCATCAATGGAATAGAGGAGGATTTTCTTGATTAACAAAATTGGTTTTCTCTTATTTTTCAAAATTGCTCCAAAAATATAGGCTTAACATCTTACTGACCATATGTAAAGTAAGCAGGACATGTTACAGAAATATAAAGGACACTAACATCTTACTTAGAATCTCATGGCATTAATCCAGAATCATGTAATGTTCTGAAGCAATCTTGTCCATTGACAACTAGACGGATAAATATTGTCTGTTGGCTCAGAGATGGTTACCAGACCATTGAAAGGCAATTACAGGATGTTATTTCTATAATTGTGTATGTGTTTGATCAAATATGAGGTAACTAGGAATGAATTTCACTTTCCCTGCAGCACTATTGGCAAGGGTGATATTGTTTGTATTTTATTGTCCTAATGGGCATTCTTACCATCTAAAAAGTTTTGTATGCTCTATATGTAGGCATCATATATTTACAGACAGTCCAGAGATAAAATTTATGTTAACAATAAACCACATATTTATATTTACATTTAAGATCTCATCTGGGATTTTAAATAAACAGTACCTTAAAGCAGTCACCGTAGAAATTTGAAATGTATGTTCTTTGGTTGAGATTTTATTTTTACAAGAGATGATATCTGTTAGATTGAATAATATAACTTGGTCACAGTTGTTCCCAGGAAGAAAGATGCTAGTGTAACCCATTTTTAACATAGGGTTCTGTGTGCATACAAACCTTTACATGCATACATGTGAAAATATTTTGCCAAGCACAGAATTATAGACAAAAAAACCTCACTTTGTTTCTCTGAAAAAAAATTTATAAAAACTATTCATCCTGTTAAAATCCATGGTTTGCACACTAGATACAGTGATAAATTTTGGTTGCCTCTCCTGCCTGTAGGAATTTGGGAGGATTCTACTTTAGAATATTTTGGATGGATCCATAGGTGACATATATCCTAGAGGTAGAAGAAACTCTCTCACCAATGCAACAACTCATTCCTTTTACAGATGAGAAGCCACCTGACTGGCCAAATGTCACCCACATCCGTATGCTACTTTTTTATTGGCTTTTTGAAGATAAGCTCAATTTGGTAGCCACTTTTGATAGACAGACTGGATGGATATCGCAGGATACTAAAGTTACCTCTTTTCCTATCTTTATTTTCTCTTCATCTGGATTTACAACTTACCTTTTAAAAAATCTTCCTGTGTTATGAGATTGAACCAAAATAAAACAGGTCAATTTTTATTTACCTTCCTAAATATCTGAAACTTAAATGTAATAGGCCTTAGAGTACTTTTCATGTGGTTTCTCTAGTCATGTGTTTTTTATTCATCTGTGGTTAACAGACATACTCAGTATCAAGGATTTTGCTTTTAGAGCCTTGCAGTAAGTATAAAGGTAATTATCAGAGTACAAATTTTATGTAAAAGGTGAAAATAAGAGCATTTACCAAATAGCTTCATAAAAGTTTAAATAAACAATGAAAGACCATGTAATATTATCATATCTGCTAAGCTGAATATTGTTTATAAAATCTGTCAGGTTATTTTTTTTTTCTGACAGTATATGATCTTGAGCCTCATCAGACTTGATTCTACTGAAATATTCTTCTTTGAGGAAAAAATACACTGTTTCTGTAGTCAGCCATAATGGTTAATGTGCAACCTCCCTTGAAAAATCTGTTTTACAAGCAAAATGTTAACACAGTTTTAATTATACCACTTGAGTGAGCACTGTTGTAATTTGTAATATTCCTCCATGGTAACATTTTCATTGTTCTGGTAGGAGAAAATACTCTGACCCTGCATCCCTACTTTCTGGTTCTTTGGATTTTATGGGAATGCTATCTTAAAGATGAGAACATGACCATAAGATTTGGTGTATTTATTTATTAATATAAGGTTTCTTTTCTGTGGAAGTCATTATTTTGGCTTAATATGTCACTATTTGTACTATACATGACTCACATTAAAGAAGTGAGCTGGGTGTAGCACAGCAAATCTCAATACCTGCTCACTTACATTAGACAAATTTATAATATTTAGTCTAGAGAAACTATTAATCTTAGGAGGATATCATGTTAAAGTTTTATGTTTATTAGAATTCATGGCATTTAAAATAGTACATAAAATAGTGTACCTGGATCTACATGTAACAATCATTGAACTTCCCTTTGAGGATGTGGGATTATAGAGCGCATGCCTGATAGTCTATTTAGAAAGGAAAAATTCTACCTATGTATTGTTATTCATACCATTCAAACATGCTGCCCTGGCTTCCCACAACTTGTTGCCCAGATGCTCTTTAATATTCCCAACTCTTTGGTGGAGGCTCAGGAATGTCAGTTATTGATTTACTGCTGTGCCCTTTCTTTGTCCATTTCTGAAATTGCACAATTATGGGATTTATGCTGCTTTTTGGGCACCTAGGGAAGACTGGTGCTCTGGTTTATCTGAATGGGATGTCAAGACTGGCAAGGACATAGAAATGTGTCCCTTCACAGCATGGGTTCCTGCAAAGAAGAGGGCTCACTTTGCACTTTCAGCAAAGCTGTCTATGACCAAAATTTAGATAGGTGAATAATAACAGCTGCCTGGGGCCAAAGGGGCAGAGTAAGGGCATGAACAAAAATACCAGTCATTGCTTACTCAGCTCTGGCGGACATGTTCTGTGATAAGAGCATTCTTTTCCATGAAAACAGAGTATTTGTGGACCAAGATAAAGAAGTAGTCATTACTTTCGTCATACAGGCTTTATCTTTTGTTAGTGTTGCTCCAAAAGATTTGATCACTTATCTGATGAGAGCCTGCTTTGTAAGGATACTTGTGGTGTATATTTACAAGGTATAAAGACACTTCTATGGAAGAGAGCACATTGGTGTGTATTTTGAGATTTGGGATAACTTCATAATTAATATACTTTCTGGAAATCCATGAGGGTAACATTTGTTGTTTTAGAATTACTTCAAGTTTTATAATGCACACATATGGATATAAACAAGCAGAGTTACACTTCAAAACATCTGCTTCTTTAAAAGGATCAGTCATGTTAGATTTCAAAACAGCAGCTTGAGTGTGTTGGACATGAACAGTAAATGATCACAACTCAAGGATTTGATATTTTTGGAAATGTAACATTTGTCCATATAGTTGATATATTTCTGAAATACATATGAGTATATTATGTGTGTTATTTTTTTCTTTTCTTGTGGTGCTGGGGCTCAAACCCAGGTCTTTGCTTGTGCTAGGTAGGTCTACTACCACAGTGGAGCTACACTCCTGCTCCAATTACATATGTTAATTTAACTAGAGCAATATTTATAGAATGTAGGATTATATACTATACTATTATATTATATTGTATTCCCTAAGATAGCAATCAGTAGAAATATCTTAGAAAACTAAAAAGAAATGTTATCCTTTCCATATTATTTTGAACCTGCTTTTAGTTAACATGGAATAACCTAGAATTAAAAGACATGTGCCCATAAAAAGTGAAACGATAATTTAAGACCCAAAATATGTTATTTTTCCAAAATACTTTTTTTTAATTTCAAGCTCAAATGGTACCATTAAATATTTGGTGTATGTTTCAGAAGTAATCTATAAGTAAGATTCATTGAAAAATATTGTCAACCTATCTGGTAACAAAATATACCTATTTTAAAAATAGACTTATTTTTCTAATTGAAGTTATATTGAACTTGAGTATATTTGCCTTGAATCTACCTTAAAATAATTATTGATGGAAAAACAATGACAACGTGATATAATAGAAAAATACATTGTTTAGTTTAAAAACTGGCTTTCTAGTTGCAGCTCTTCTGCTAATTAGTTGCATGACTTGGGTTAAGTCATTGATCTTGTCTGGATTTCATTTCCATCTGTAAAATTGAGAAGTTTAAATAAAGTGGATTCTAAAGTTTCTTCTGGATTGAAAGTTTTATTATTTATTTGAGAGTTTAAAAGACTACAGTGTTGGGCCAGGGATTTAGCTCTGGTTCCACTGCCTGCCTCGCAAGCGCAAGGTCCCAAATTTGATCCTCAATACCAAAAAAAAAAAAGACTACAGTGTTTATTAAGTCCTCAAGAAGCTCAAAGAGATGAGACCAGCACCACTGATGTGAAGGAGGAAACAAGGGCTCACATCTCTAGCTTCAGTATAGATTTTTGAGGGGTTATAAAGGCCTCATGAGAAAGCCATAAAAATGAGATAATACAATAGGAAACTGAAGCCTATGGTAGATAAATAAATAAGTATACAAAAGAATTTGTATTGTTTTTTCAAGAAAAATTGAAGAAATAGCCTAAGAATAGTTGTAAAACTTTTCCATTTATACCACAAATATTTAGAGCTAACTATGGCTGGGTACTGTTATATGGAAGATGAGAAAGATGAGTTGAGTTTGGATTAAGCTCTAGCTAATGCTCTTTCTAAAAAGGAACAATTCTCTAGTGGCTCAAATGAACTGAGTTAGGCAGGATGCATGAGCAATCTCCTGCTGACATGACAATCCACTATGCTTCAAATTGTACAGTAAAATCTTGCCTAATTACCATGTTTCCTAAGTATTCTTTGTTGCACCCTCTCAAATTTATCAGTATTTTCTTTTCCACTCTTGCTGGGTTTACTAAAAGGGTGGGAGATGATTTTGGCTACATGCTTCATTTTCTTCCCACATTACAGTAAGGGGGCAGGATAGCAATATGACAGAATGAATAAGCTAGAACAGGACTTCAGCCTCCTCTAAGGTAGCTTTTCTCCTTGTAGTGTCGTTGTAAAGCTGCTAGTTTGCAGAACAGTCTTTTTTCAAGCATAATCATCAAAACATGCCACAGAGCTAACTGTGGGTTCCATGATGCCTCAGTGAGGAATCAGTCTTCTGTTCATTGTAGTCTCTAAGCCCCTCAAGTAAGTACCAAGATTCTTTCCAAAACCTTTCCCTTAATTCAGTGCAGCAGTAGATAGTGCTCTGGTTAAGTTCAAACCATAGAAAGCACTTTAAAGTGGTCCGTTATTTTGACTTTTTATTTTGCCATTTCTTTCATTATTTGACCAAATAAGAATTATTCTTGTTTTCAGTGGTTTTTCTCATTTATTTTTTATAGAAGTAAAAAGAGGGCACAGTAATATTTTTACATTTATTATTGCAAAAGCAAAAGTGCAGTGTTGATATATACTTGACTTACTTTATGTTACTGCTAACATAAGTCAGTCATTGATTTATAAACCTCATGGAACCAGGGTCTCAAAACATGCTACTTATAATATTAAGTTAATCAAATGTCCTATATATTTATTTAATAATTTCTTTGACTTAATTAGATTTATAATATCTTAAATTTGAAACAGTATGCTTATCTAGTAAGACAGAAATTTATCCTAGTAGATGGAACAGTTAATGCACTTTTCTAATGTAAATTCAGACAGCATGGAACAAGAACACTTTTATGAATAAACGTCTGTCTAAAATCTTCCTACTCAAGAGTGTAGGTCCAGGGGCATTTGCATCAACTAGGAGCTCATGGACTCCAAATCCACCATTTTCACTACTGGATCCAAACCTGCATTTTGTCCCAATACTCCAAGTCATTCATATGCAAGTAAGATTGGAAGTTGGTGGGAGAATAGTTTATTGTAAATTGCATATGCCTTTGATGTGAAGAAAAGATAAACCCAGCAAGTATGAATGACTTATCTGGTCTGAAAATGTTAGTAAATTTTAAAGAAGCAAAAATTATATATGATCTGTAAGAAATTAGAAATGCTGGAAAAAATAAGATAAAAATCATTAGAAAATACAAAAAATGTGTAATACATAGTATTTAGGGAAATCGAGGGTTGAAAGCATCATCATACATGTAACATGAAGTGGTAGATAGCTAGAAGTTATTCAGTAATAGATCACAATGGTCATTATTTCATTGCCAATTCGAATTATTAGAGATTTCCTTAAAAGCAGAACATAGCTGAGGCTTGTGTACCTCCCATGCAGTTAATGACACCATTTGCTAGGAAGATAAAGATTAACCAGCAAATATACAGAGATGGGATGGAAGACTGATGATGACATAGGAAGAACTGATTTATGAGGAAAGAGAAAAATAATTAAATGGGCAATACTATGCTATAAAAAGAGGCTATAGCGACATGGATATTTATCTATTGTTACTCCAGTGCTGTTTTCTATATATACTACAGTGTATGAAAAATGCAGAGCTGTAAGGATGTAAGGGTGCTGAGAAGTTGCTTATAGAGAAAAACAATATCAACTAGAATTACTCAAATTAGGGATAATATCAAAGATTAAGTTTCAGAAAATTGTACCTAGTGCATAAGAAATGACCCTGAGCAACATGACTATCTCTGGAACTTTAGAAGGATCTGTGGGCAAAGAATAAAAAATTATTTATTAAGTTGTTGAAGTATCTCCCTAGAGAAATAATTGGAATCTCTTCCTTTGAAACTTCTGTAGTTGGGGCAAAAAAAAAAAAAAAAAGACTAGGATGCCACGTGTGAGAATCCTCTCTACTTGTAGTAGACACCTGGTGATTGATGAGTTACATTTTTCTTTTGCAACAACTTTGATTATTGATGATGTTACCATACATATATTTTTTTCATTAGCTTGGTATCCTATTTAAATAAAAAATGCCATCTTCTATAAAACATCTAAAATATCATTCATTTTTCCTCTGTAGTGCCTGCCACATTGGTAACTAGCATTTTCTTGCTCTTTTTTTCCTTTTCACTCTATAATTAAGAGATGCACTTCACTGCATAGCACAATTGAATTAACTTTATTTGGAAGTTAACAAAACAAGCACAAAATGCACCTTGCCATTTGGAGCCATTCTTCAAATGGGTGCAGAAACTCTGAAAGTCTGAAATCATTGAGTGCTTCAGACAACCTAGTGATTATTTTTACTAGAAGAAAAGCCAGATCATTTTGCCAAGGGGTAATGATCTGAGGATCCTGGATTTTCTTCTCCTTCCTCCTGTAGCCCAGGCATCATCTGAACAGGGAAGCCCGGCACCCCAATTCTGTGAGTTGGAAAGCAAGTAAAACACAACAAGAATTATTTAATATTCTAATTCATTGCTTTTTCCTGCTCTTTCAGATCCACTTTAGGAGTTCTAGTTGAATTAAGTATTGCTAAGAATAATTCAAATCAAATATACTGGAAATGTTAGACATACTATTTTATGTTAGTGCATGGGAACATTTGCCAAACTTAAATATTAAGTCACATTAATTAAATTACTTCAGTTTTTTCATAAATGAATTGGTTTTTTATGGCATTTTAAAAGTAATGTTTAGTTTTGTTATTTTTGACTTAGTGAACTTGCTTCAGTTTTAGGAAATTCTCTTTGCCTATAGAAAAGTTATCCTTTTGTTCTTCAAAAAGATCTGGAAGGGAAAATAAAAAGGGATTATATTCTGCTTTTATCCATAATACAAAGATAAACTCCTCTATATCCTATTTGTGAAAATGATCCTAACAAATTGTCAGCATTTTACTTGCACAGGTAACAACTGTCTTCAAGGTGAAAACTGACAGAAAAAAATAAAATTGATAAGCCATAATCTTACTTTTCCTCTTCTTGCTTCCTGACTGCTATACCTACCAAAGGGGTGGGAGAGAGTCGTGTTTTTTTTTCTAAATCATTCTTCTAGTGTCATATTGATTTTCTCCCAGGTACACCCTGTGGTCTCAGGTGATCACAAATTTTCTTACTTACTCATATGGATGCAACACCTTGCCCACAGGTTGACATGTGCTACTTGAGCTGTGGTGGCACTGCTCACCATTGACATTTCCTTTTGTGGGGTATACTAAACCTCTTATGTATGAAAAATAAGAAAACAGGCTGTTCACAACAGTATTTTCATGATTTAGAAAGCAATTACTTTTCACCCTAAATATCATTAACCTCCATTAGTGTTGCTTAACATTGCTCCTAACTGATATAACACTGTCTTGGGTTATTTTGTGTGTCTGCTGATATGGGAAGAAAAAAAGCCCCTCACTTAAGTCTCAAAATATTCTACTGCTATGGTGTTTTGTGGCAAAAATTGTATTAATTGTCTGAGAGAGTACATGGTGACCTGCCTGTATGCCGTTGTGGTTGTTCTTCTTTCCTCTCATCCCACTTCCCTCTGTTTCAGCTAGCTGTGAGGTGGTTGGAACATAACTGCCATTACCAGTACATGGATGAGCTTCTGCAGTATATCCGCTTTGGCCTAATGGATGTGGATACTCTCCATACAGTTGCCCTGTCACACCCCCTGGTCCAGGCAAGTGAGACTGCAACCGCCCTTGTCAACGAGGCCCTGGAATACCACCAGAGCATCTATGCACAGCCTGTCTGGCAGACCTGCAGGACTAAACCACGCTTCCAGTCAGACACACTATATATCATTGGTGGGAAAAAGCGTGAGGTCTGTAAAGTCAAGGAACTTCGGTATTTTAATCCTGTGGACCAGGAGAATGCTCTCATAGCTGCCATTGCCAACTGGAGTGAGCTGGCTCCCATGCCAGTGGGGAGGAGCCATCACTGTGTGGCAGTCATGGGGGACTTCCTATTTGTAGCAGGAGGGGAAGTGGAGCATGCCAGTGGCAGAACGTGTGCAGTGAGGACTGCTTGCCGCTATGACCCTCGTAGTAATTCCTGGGCAGAAATAGCACCCATGAAAAACTGCCGGGAGCATTTTGTATTGGGTGCCATGGATGAATACCTCTATGCAGTTGGGGGCAGAAATGAACTACGGCAAGTTCTGCCTACAGTTGAGCGATACTGCCCCAAGAAGAACAAATGGACTTTTGTGCAGTCCTTTGACAGATCCCTTTCATGTCATGCTGGATATGTGGCTGATGGTCTTCTTTGGATATCAGGTAGAATGTACCTCATATGTTGGATTTATCAAAAAACTCCTTCACTGTGGCATAAATTTAAAAGTCAAGCTTTGGTAGTGTAGTCATGTTTAATTGAACAATTGAGCCAACAATGCCATTTTTAGCTAATAATCATTTTTTGAGCACCTGCTCCATAAAGAACAATATAATTTAAAGTATTTGTTCTGTGACTTTCTGAGTGATTAGTGATGTAAAAATTCAAGATGGAAGGTAATGGTTCATCACACCTGTTTTTCTTCTATTGTCTACATTATTAGCTTTTGATTATTCTGGGGTTATATTGCATACTTTGTGGTTTATTTGGTTTCTTTCCTTTTTCTTTTATTCTTGGATCCCTGGCTAGGAGCCATTTCTTCAGAGATAACTCAGGAGAAATAAAAGCTCAGTAAATCCATTTTGCTGGGTATAAAAATGGGTATGTATCCAGGTATTAGCTATGCTGTGCATTGAAGGAAGGAATTTAAGTTACTAAAAGCATTTGTATTATCTATAAATGGTATTACTCATGCCATCCTAATCTTTCATTCCTATTTACTTTCCCTTTTTTTACTGACTATATTGGGATATAGTTTGAGCTCTACCTTATTTTACTTTTTTGTTGTTTCCATTTTAACCTTTTGGTTATGGAAAAAGCAGAGACAAATATACTGAACTCCACATACCTATAACCCAGCTTTAACCATTAACCATTTATTGCTAGTCCTTGTTCTATCCCCACTTTCATATCCTTCCAGACCTCTCCTGGCTACAGTTTTGGATATATAGGAGTCTGTGTAGCATCTGCTATCAATATCCCCAAATTGACCTGTGCTTTCAATCTTATTGTGGAGAAATAGCTGAAGTGCTGTCCTTTGAAAAGTTTGGCTATCAGGGAACAAAGTTGCATCTTCTCTCACATGGAGGGTAAATACCTATATTGTAACTCAGATAGAACTTGGATTTTTGGGTTATCAAGGACAAAGAGGAATAGGAAGATAAATAAATGTTATGGGTAGTGGTGCTATTTGTACTTGGAAGAAATGATGTTTTAGGAGGTAGATGTTTCTCAGCTTTTCTCAATAATTATCTCCAGTTTTTTTACACCTGTTTTGACAGAATTCTCCCTTGCTTTAAATATGTTTGCACTCTGTTCACTTTTCTTCTGCTGTCCTCATAACTAGAGAGACAGTCCTAGGCTCGTCTTCTCTAGGTGATGCCTCAATTATTGGTAATTCCCTAATTTTCATTGTTGTAACCTAGGATTAAGTGCTTAATAAATTAATGAACGAAGTTAAGATAGTAAGGAAGAGGATAAATGAGAGTCCAATAATTACTGGTCCCATATACAAAATGAACATGAAAAATGAGTGTATATGTTAGTGCATGTAGATACATTTAATAAAAACTTTATCTGGTGGCATCTTCCTTGTTCTTTAAATATGTATTTCAACAGTTAAGAAAAGAACCACCAGGACTATATCCTGTTGGTTTGGCTGAAGAAACTTCAACCTGGCTACAAATAAGTACTTGGTAACAGAAGAAACAGATTTGTACTTTCTTGGACAACAGAAAAATGATGGATTTATGAAATCAGTGCAATTTGTTTACTCCCAATGTACATTCCTTCTATTGATTTATTTGATTTTATATTTTCTCATTGTACTCTATTTCTAATTTTGGCATTGTACTTCTTAAATTTTGTATGGATTTCTCAATATTATAACAAATATTCCTTGTTTTGGACTGTAAAACTAGCTTTTTAAAAAAATTCCAGGGTTTCCCTTAAATAGTCTTAAAGCTATGGCAACTTAATATTTTTCAGTGAGGCCTAAGAAAGCACAGGAGCTCATTTTAGACTGGCTAGATTGATCATCCTGGTATCAAGTTGAGTATCCTTTCAATATAGGCCTATATGTTTCCTTTTCCATTTTATTAAATCTATCAATGTATTATATATCTTTTGCTATCCCACTTTGTCTCCTACTGTAAATAGAAATACATTTTCTTTGTTCTTCTTTTGCACTAATGTATGCAGCCTGTGTTAACCATACTTAATGAAAACAATATCAATTTTCTCAGGTTTGTTTCTCCCTACTGTGTACTTAAGATGAGAAACTCACTTTCCTGTGTACAGTACAATACCTGTAATTGGAAAGAAGAGGAAATCGCCAGTGACATTTCTAATACCTTCAGCCATCTGCCTCTTTCCTCAGGCCCAGTTTATAATAAATCAATTGTGAATCTAAACATGACTAGGGAGGGGTGGCCAGATTTGCTAACAGGGCCTTTTAAAAAGGCAGGTATATATCACCCTCCATATTTCTGATTTAGAAATGTGCACCTATTTATTGGAGCAGATGAACATGTTTGAAGTTCTTCTTATCTTTGACCAAATAATCAAATATTTCCAATTTAATTGATGGGGATTGAGTCATTGGCATCTGTCTGGTATTTTGCAAGCTTTGCCTGAGGTAGCAGTAGTATAGATTATAGAATGTGGATTTCAGAGGCTTAGTTCTGTTCCACAGAACACAAAATGAATGTTTCTTTAGAGACTCAGTATTTCCAGCATGCTCCCTCCCTCTCTGTTCCCTTTCCCTTTTTTTGTTCATTTTGGGGCCAAGGCATCTTGAAAACTTTCCATAGTTTTTAAAGTGTGATAAGCAGAGAGGAATTCAGAAAAATCAGGCGGTATGGCTATACACATTAGCATTTAATTTAAGATGTTAGAGATAGTCAAATTTTACAGGTTCCTGTAGAATTTGACATTGTGACCCAATTCACAAATACTCCATCCCATTTCAATCTGAAATTCACAGTACTGAAGTAAAATAAGCATTAAATATCCTGCAGCTGTGCTTTAAAATATACAGTCTCTGTTGTAAGGTATAGTTTCTGAACTACTAAAAAGATCCTATTTTTGTGAAGAAAATTTAATCCTGAGCTCATCTTGAAGCACAACTTTTAATTTTTATCAAGTGGAAGCAAGATAATGAGGAGCTAGCTACAAAATTAGCACTTTAAAACTATAAAAATAAGACAAATGCTACTGCATTTACTCAAAAGCAATATATTTGATGCTTTCCTGATGTTCTGGTGAATGCTATGTTCTTACGTAGTGCTGTGTCACAGATACAAGATTAATTTTGCAAACACTTCCTACCCTCTAGGAGCTGACAAGGTTTTTCGGATATTCCATTAATGAAAGAACATTTGTTAAAGCTTCTTTAATTTCCTAGAAGCTATGTTTGTTTTCATCTTGATTAAATTTATATAAAGCTTGCATTCTTCTCATTTAAAATAACTTTAATGTATTCATATCCACTAAAGGGACTTTGGATTTTCTAGTGTCTATTAAAGTTATAAAAACATAAACTTTCATTAACATTTTTAAAATATCATAGTTTTAGCTTTCTGAGTGAAGATATTATTTTTCTAGCACCTAAATTTTAAATAGAATATATTGGGAACTAACAGCAGATTTCATGGAGGTTGAGTTGTCGTGTGCTAAGACAACACAGTATAGTTGCACACATGTGTGAAATTGCCCCACTTCTTACCAGTCTTGAGATGCTGAGCAAAGTTCCTAACCTTGCTACGTCTTCTCCCAGGCTATGCTCCAGTAGCAAAGCAGTCCAGTTAGTATGGTGGCATGATGGTAGAAGTTTTGCAAGGTCCAGAAGCAACACAGTGCAGGGAGTAATGATTACAGAGGACAAGTAAGATAGGATAGCCTAATCTGGTCTCAGGTTTTTGGCTACTTTGTATATATCCATTAATCCCTACCTGGCTTTCCCCTTGAACTTTATGGTCCAATCATTTCAATAATTGTGCCCTTAGGCAAACACAGTATTGGACAAACCCAGTGAACCACTTTGTTCCTCATTATCCACTGTGAAGGGAAATTGGTTTTAGGGCACAAATGCACATGTGTATGTGTACACACACATACCATCAACAGGAAAACTTTAGCTACTCAAGATGCTTTTACAAAATTGTGTAATATTTGCCTAAAACCTATCACATCACCACATATCCTAAAATGTAAATGCTATGTAAATAGTTATTTTACTATATTATTGAGGGAATAATGACAAGAAAAGTATACATGTTCAGTACTGATGAAAAAATGTTCCCAAATATTTTCTAACTGTAGTTGGTTGAATCCATAGTCATGGAACCGATGGGTACAAAAGGTTGAATTGTATGTAAGCAGTAAAATTCAACTGCCCCTCCCTAGACTCCCTATGGGAGGGGGCCACTAACAGGAAGGTTTGGTGGGCCATCTCCTCAGCTCACTAAGCATGTGACACTCCAGCACTCCCTATGTGCTACTACTCTTCTCTCACCCTCTCTACTTCACTGGATCTAACTTCTTCACTTTCATCAAGATTCCTTCCTGAGACTCCCAGAGAGGACCTTGCCTTTGTTTCCCTAATAGGTGGAGGTAGCAAATAGTGTGAGGAGACATACGGGCATGAAATAGTCGGGAAACAGGCCAAGCTTGGGAAACACTAGCAAGGAGGGTGTTGGGTGGGGCACTCAGGAAGAAATCAGAAAATGAGGGATGGACAAGGTCAGAGGAGGAGGAGAGGGGTGTTACAGGAAAGTGCAATGAGGGAGATCTGTTCAAGACCATAGAGACATCAGAGTCCAAAATATGTCCACCATGCTTTTCAATCAGGAGAACTGCAGCGAAAGCAATTTCAGAGGAGTGGAAGAAGGTAGAAACTAGAACAGAGTAGTTTAAAGTGTGACTGGAAAAGTAAGAGTAGAAACCACAGATACAAGCTACACTGGCAAAAAATTGGAATAAGGTTATCTTGACCTAATATCCATGGACAATGAATGTATCATCTAAACTTCATCTCTGAGCCTGAGCTTATCAAGAAACTTCCCAATTATTATCTAGCTTGTTGTGCATTCTTATCTAGAGGAACAGAATGAGTTGTTTCTAAGTTCCACACATATTTCAGTCCACAGGAGACCCACAGATTTTTCATTAAGAATAATATTTGGCTTTAGAAAAAAAAAAGGAGAGTAGAAGGTTAAAAAGGAGAGAGAAGTCTAGCTGAGAAAAGAGAGCATAATTAGAAAAATAAATTCAGGTTCAAATGAGAGGTTTTTTTTTAAAGGATGCAAGTGCATTACGCACATTTACAGATGAGGGAAGGAAGAGAGTAAAATAGAAGATGGAAGGAAGAGGGGCTTCCATTTGCTTGGTAAATGCTGAGAGCATCTCCTAGGAACCAAGACTAGTGGTATACTGGTATACAATATTGACAACAGACAAAGAGTCCTCAGTAAGGAGTTAGTGGAAGAATGGATCTCTTTCAAAAGAAAGGGATCCCTCAGGTCTAAGCCTGGAGGGAAGGAGGTAATGTGGGTGTGAGCCTGGTTACCATAGGTAAGGGTCCAGAACCTAAGAAGGTTCCTTGTTGACAGAATCAAGTGAGAGACAGTGATCTTTTGAGATTGTTCAGTACTTGGACTAGGACTAGGTAGAACGTGAACTTGGAAAACATCTCAACAACAAAATAGGGAAACAGCAGGTTTTTAAAAATTAAGTTTTCAAAATCATACTAAGATTGGAAGCCAAGAATTATGCTGGTACTGTTTGAAAATTTCAGTTTTACTTTTTGGTGATGCAAGCAAAGAACTGGAAAAGCAGATGCTTGGATTCACTTATGATAGAAGGTTGTTAGGCAGTAGTCTAGAGGAGCCTACTGGAAAGAGTTTGGTAAGCTTGGATCCTGCTAAGGTAAGAGCCAGGGCCTGAAGGTTTGCTTGCAGGAGATCAGTCTGTGTTGTGAGAATGCATTGGTTTGTTGCTTCTGGAGACAGCTGTCACATGAGAAAACCACTGGCCTGGTAGACATTTGGAGCTTCATGACTTGACCTGTCTACTTAAAAGTTTCTGGTGAATTGGGATATCCATTTAGAGGCTAACAACCAGTTGCTCCTAGTAGTTACTTTTTTCTTCTTCCTTCTACCCAACCTTTACTCCCCCCCAATCTACACAGCAGAATGAGCCAATGTGAGGACAGAATTTCAGATATAGAAGATAAGATCCACCGTTTGATCTCACAATCTGAGATTAAAAGAAAACCACACTATGGAACCTAGATGGAAGCTAAATAGAAATGAACTATTCCATGATGCTTTTAAAAGAGCTAAGTGGTTGAAGGGAAGAAAGCAGATCACCTACATTTTCCAAAAATACTTAAAAGCTTTCATCCTACAATGTGTCCCTAAATGTAGCATTTTGTTTACCTCACATTTCTATCTAGGAAATGAAGCTTAGAGAAGTTAAATGATTTTCTAGATCATATAGCTAATATTTTACAGTTACAAATTGAATTCTGTGTCTTTGGGTTTTTAAACCATGCTTTTATCTCTAAACCACACAGGTACCAGTTGTTTTTCACTCCAGCAAAAGCCTGAAGAGCACATGCTTAAGAAGAACTTCCAAATGGCAAACAGTTGAGAGTAAATGATGCACAGAATAATACCTGGAGATGTGGTTAGAATCAACAGTAACCTGATTGTAATTGCTTAACCATCATCTTTCTTAAGGCCAGAATTAAGCATATCTTCCTTTTCATGGTCCTATACCTCAGCTTCTAAAAAGTAAACAGTAATATAATGTTAAAATGTAAAAAGAAACTTACTGATAATATGGAACTATTCTAAAATACATTGGTTTGGATTAGAAATCTTTTGGGAATGAGTTACATACTATACTATATCTAAAGGCCTTTGAAGTTGGTAGTTTAAATAATTTTTAAAGAAAAGTCCAAACCATTGACTCCAGAATTTATGGAGAGAATCGTCTTTGTTTAGATGATCTCTTTGTGTCTATCTAGATGGGCCTAGAAGAAGGGAATAGAATAAAGGGCTAAGCTAGATTGTTCTAACTGAGGATGGCTAAAGCTACATCATGGAAATAGAGAATGGTTAAAGAGTCTGGTTGATGGCAGGAGGAAGATAAAAGATCCCCTAAGAAGTTAGCAAAGCCATTGGAGATATGCTGAGGTGAACGTGAGAGCTTAACCTTGCTACGAATGTTCAGAAATCTTTGGAGGCAAGACTCTGACATTCTACACAGTGACGAATGGAAGTCAGAGTGAAATTTTATTGGCATTTCGAAGTGCAGGTATCCTTAGTTGACTTTGACATTCTGGTAGCTTTACCATTTCACTTATTTAAAAAAACACAGGGCACATACTTTACCTAATATCGGTTATACCTGCTCACTGTAGATGACATAAATATAATTTTACATTTTTCAAGTGCACTAATCCTTTATAGATATTTTGTAAATTTGAGACATTATTTGCAAGCTTTGAGTATATTAATTACTCATCCATTTGTGAGTCCCTCAAGTATGACAGAAATAATATGGATACTAGTTTTAATTTAATGCATAGAGTAAGTATTCTTCAAGGTGCTAATGTAGTACAAAGATTCTTGGATTTGTTTATAGAGCATTATAAACACCCTAAAATGTGGACAGCTTAACTTCATTTAAAATAGATAATAAAAGTTTATTTTTGCATTTATTGTAAGTATTCCTATGGTGTCATTTTTAGGAGTAATAGTGAATTTAGCTCCATAAAAATGACTAATATGAACTGAATGCTAGGTCATTCTTGAGGAACTATAGTATGAAGTTTTAGTTTTCTGAGAATTGAGCAAGTTTATGAGACAACTTCAACTAAGAAAAAAATATTCTTGAATACTCAAACTGTCTAGTATTCTGATTATTATAAAAAACAATTATAAGAAATCAATTTCAGACTACAAAATATGTTTATTAGTTCAGTATTCCATACATAGTCATTGATACTTTTTATGTAAATGATAAAAAAAAAAACTTTGCTAAAATGACTACAGTATGGTAGTAAACTTCCCCTTATGGGTTGCCTGTGTGCTATGCACTGATTCACCTAAAACTTATGCAGAGATATAGTCATCTCCATTTAGCATATGAGGAACCTGACAGTGGCTATGGTAAATGGTTTCCCTGGGGACATAGTGATAAAGAGCTCATGTTAATGCCTGTCCTGAAACTCTTCCTCTAGACCATTGGAAAGCTGGGCACTGCAAGCCTCTAAGAGAGTTGTGAAGAATTTATGATGGTTTTTCTCACTCTTGAATTTGCTAGCAGAATTCTAATTTGGAGTATTTTCCAACCTAAGAGGATGGAAATGATCCTTCACTTTGTTGTATGTATCCTGGTTGGTCTTAGTTGTGCATCAGCACTGTAATAGCAACCACCGGCTTCTACTTCTGGAATTTAGTGTAGGACTATTTATCCAACAAAGTATTTTCTGTCTTTGAAAAACAAATAACAGAGCCATCAGACTTGACCCACTCTGACCAAAGTATAATGAGAGCAGTTTTCCTAAACATCCTGTTTTTATAGATACTGTCAGTGCTTTTTGAGAATCAGTGATCTTGGTAGCAGAGACAAAGGGCGCCTGTTTGGCAGTTACTCACCAGCCTCTCCTTGGTATGCATTCATCCATTTGTCATGGCATTTTGTAGGGAGCTGTACAGGAAAGTTTAAGAAAAATGCTTCACTTTTGTCTTGATGATAGAAAGCATTTCTCACTACTAGTAGCATGGTGATAACTTTTCATTCCTTTTGGCAGTTTTTAAAGACTTATTTGACTTTGGGGTAACCTGGAGTATATCTCTAAGTAACAGTTCAAAAGTATAAGACAAGGCTGCTCATTTTCAATTTTGGCTGAAAAGTCTTAACTTTGTAGCACTTTAAAGTTAGAGAAAACTTGGTTTTAAAAATGGATGGTATATGAGATGGCATATTTAATGACAGATGTATCTATAGAAAGCTGTTACGATGCAGATTATCCCCCCTGGGGTGGGGGAGGAAGATCAAAACTGCCAATCTATAAAATATACTCGATAGAGGAAGGCATGGAATCTATCTTTGCAAGTGCTTTGATTGCAGGGGACAGTATAGCAGCATGTGGCATCATAACCCAGAGCAGACAAATCAGCTTGATGACTTTCAAAGCCAGGAATACTGCTACAGGCAAGGGTACTCCAGTGTAGGAGAAATTAAAACATATAGAGACTGTTATTAATTCCATATCTATTTTTGTATAGTCAAATCTGTATGCAAATCCTTAGCATCTCATTTCAGCAGATTAATCTAAAAGTGAAGAGTGTTATGTGAAGGGAATATAATGACAAAGCTCTGCAAATGAGTAACACTGTAAAAGAAGTGTAGGCTGAAAACTTGGATGCTTTTCTAAAAAGTTTTTTTGTGCTGAGAAGAATATTTTAATTTATATGTTGATTTGTAAATTATTTCAAAGGAGAAAGCAATAGAACTAATTTCCAGGATTTTCCTTTGCAATCCTGTCCTGGCAAAAGTTACAACACTGTTTGTTAGGCACCTCCTGTGGTCCCACATTCTAGAGGTAATGAACAAAATAACTAACTAGAACTTTTAATTTTTACTCCCAACTTGTAATTTAATATCTAATTTCTAAACATTGTCATGTGGGTGAAAATTTATATGTAAGAGTAAGGAATCTAATTACTGAGTGCAGATTAACAAAAAATGTATTATAGATGCATCTGTGGAAGCTAGTACAGAGTAATTCTGAAGAGCATGTTGATAAACTTATGTGCTCTGTTTGGGAGAGGGAATGTAATAGCTCCATTCTAATCCATTGGTTATATATTTAATCTACAATGGGGAGAATCTGATACACACAGTGATATAAATATTTTTAAATAGTGTCACAAAGCAGATAGTTTACTGCAGTTGGCATTAATTTTGTTCCATATATTTAAAACAAGTAGAGAAACTTTTGAAGTTGTAAAAGATGGAAGTTTTACCCTCTGTCTTCTCTCAATTAGAGAATTCATTATAGGTGAGCTGGACAATAATCTGGTGGTTATGGCCCAGATCAAAAGCACTGGCAATCATTTTAGCCTTGAACACTTGTGTGGTCTCGATAGATTTGATTATTTGTGTGTGTGTTTATTCTGAGAAAGAATTATTGAATATTTCATTTTTAAGCTGATAAGAAAGAAAAGATTGGGAATAAAAACAAACACACTTCTATATTTTGACACATCTTCACTCTAAGCATTTCATCTTCAGTTTTCTTTGCCTTGTTTTTAAAAAATGAGACATTCGGTGAGAAATCCAGAGAAAACTTTTGAGGATAGGAATTTCATTTTTCTGTTCTTTGAGGGTTATCTCTGCAGAAAAGCTTTTGTTGATCTTAAAAGTTGTTGAAAACCTCAGAAATTGAAAATAAAGCCCTCCAGTTAATGATAGCCATGGTCAATTAAATATATAATTTCCTCACTGGGGTTTAGTGAGAGGAATGATTGGCCTACATAGGTTTCTGCCTCTTTATGTACCCATTAGTTATGTTTTTCCCTAACATTCTTTTATTGGTACATTTTAGGTATACAATACGTTTACATTTATCATTGGATGCTTGTACCTGTACATGATGTATCTTGGTTCTTATTTTTTCCCCATTCTCTGTGCTCCCTTCACCCCAGCCAACCTTCCCTATTTACAAAGACTTTGTTTCCATTTTCTCTTTTTCTCATAATTTTTCCTTTCCCTTCTTTCCTTTCCCCTTCCCCGCCCACCACTCCTACCCCTTTGGACCTTTTCTTCCTATTTCAGATTATCAATTATTCATTTTAATCATTTTAATCCTTATTTACCCTGTCAGTTTCTCACACTAGAGAAACTAGTTGGCATTTACACATGTATGTCCTATTTATTTTACTTAAGAGTATGGCCTCAATATGCACCATTTAGCTATAAATGTCTCTAGTTTCTCATTCTTTACGGCTGAGTAGTACTTCATTTATTAAAAAAACCACATCTGCTTTATCCATTTTCCAGTTGATGGGCACTTGGGCTGTTTCCAAGCTTTAGCTATTATGAACTGTGCTGCTATGTACATGGGTGAACATATATCTCTGTGGTATGATTCTTTTAATTCTCTTAGGAAGACACCCAGCAGGAGAAAAGCTGGGTCAAATGGGACCTCTAGTCCTAGTTCTTTGAGGTTTCTCCATACTGATTTCCACAGTGGTTGCACCAGTCTGTACTCCCACCAACAATGGAGAAGGGTTCCTTTCTCCCCACACCCCTGCCAGCATTTGTTATTGGTTGATTTCTTGATAGCAGCCATTCTTTCTGGGGTGAGGTAGAATCTCAGTGTTGTTTTCATCTGCATCTCTCGAATGACCAGTGATGTTGAACATTTTTTCATATATTTATTTTCTGCTTTTACTTCTTATTCTGAGAAATGTCCGTTCATTTCAGATGCCCATTTTTGAATTGGGTCTTTGAATTTGGGGGGTCTGATTTTTTTCAGTTCTTTATATATTCTAGATAGTAGTCCTTTGTCTAAGGCACAGCTGTTAAATTTTTTTCCCCACAATGTAGGTCGTCTCTTAGCTCTGTTGGTGGTTTCTCTTGTATTGGAGAAGCTTTTTAATAAGATGAGATGCCAGGTGCTGATTCTTTTTGCTAGTTCCTGTGCTACTGAGATTTTGTTCATAAAGTCTTTTCCTATGCCAATATCTTCAAGAGTTCTACCTAACTTACCTTCCAGCAAGTTTGGTGTTTCTATTTTAATATTTAGATCTTTAATCCACGGTGATCTTAGTTTACTGCATAGTGATAGATATGGGTCTAGTTTTAATCTTTGGCAGGTTGAAATCGAGTTTTTCCAACACCATTTGTTAAATAGGTTATCTTTCCTCCAATGAGGATGGTTGGAACCTTGGTCAAAGATGAGGTGGCTGAGTATGTCTGGAGTTGTTTCTGCATCATCTAATCTATTCCACTGATCCTCGGGTCTGTTTCTTTGCCAGTACTATTCCATTTTTATCACAGTAGCTTTGTAGTATAGTTTCAAGTTGGGGATTGTAATACCCCATGCCATGTCTCTGTTGCCTAGAATTACTTTTGTTATTCTAGATCTCTTCTGGTTCCAAATGAATTTTTGCATTGTTTTCTCTAGTTCTGTGAAATATATTGTTGGAATTTCAATTGGCATTGCATTACATCTATATAGCAGTTTTGGAAGTATGGCCATTTTCACTATATTGGTTCTTCCTACCAAGGAACAAGGGATTTCTTTCCATTTTATTATATGTTCTCCAATTTCTTTTTTCAGAGTGCTGTAGTTTTCAATGTAGAGGTCTTTTGCTTCCTTTGTTTGATTCCTAGATATTTCATTTTTTTGGATGTTATTGTAAAAGGAATTGTTTCCCTAATTTCTCTCTCAGTGAGTCTGCTATTTGTGTATAAGAAGGTCATTGTTTTTTGTGTTGACCTTGTATCCAGCTACTCTACTGAATCTGTCAATTAAGTCTAGAAGTCTTTCAGCCGAGTTTTTTGGGTCTTCTATGTAAAGTATCATATCATCAGCAAATAGTGACAGTTTAACTTCTTCCTTTCCTATCTTTATTCTTTTTATTCCTTTCTCTTTTCTAACTGCTGTGGCTAATGTTTCCAGAACTATATTGAACAGGAGTGGTGATAGTGAGCATCCTTGTCTTGTTCCTGATTTTAGCATGAAAGTTTTCAGTTTTTAACCATTTAGTATGATGTTGGCTATTGGTTTTTCATAGATGGCCTTAATCAGGTTGAGATAAAGACCTTCTATTCCAATTTTCTGTAGGGTTTTTATCATGAATGGGTGTTAGATTTTGTCGAATGCCTTTTCTGCATCTATTGAGATGATCATATGGTTTTTGTCCTTGACTCTGTTAATATAGTGTATTACATTTATTGATTTACATATGTTGAACCATCCTTGTATCCCTGGGATAAATCCGAGTTGGTCAGGGTGTATGATCTTCTGATGACCCTCTGTATTCTGTTTGTCAGTATCTTGTTGAGGATTTTTGCATCTATGTTCATTAGGGTGATTGGCCTGTAGTTCTCTTTTTCGGTTGGGTCTTTCCCTGGTTTTGAAATCAAAGTAACACTTGCTTCCAGGAATGAATTTGGAAGTATTGCTTTCCTTTCAATTTCCTTGATGAGTTTAAAGAGTAATGGCAATAGTTCTTCTTTAAATGTCTTGTAGAATTCAGCAGTGAAGCCATCAGGACGTGTTCTTTTCTTTGTTGGTAAATTTTTAATTACATTTTCAATTTCACTCATTGTAATTGGGGTGTTTAGAATTTCTATATCTTCATTTAACTTTGGCAATTCGTATGTATCTAGGAATCTATCCATTTCTTCTGTGTTTTCCATTCTGTACTCTAATAGTAAAGGTTCTCGAAGTAGGTCTTGATGATCCTCTGGATTTCTGCTGGATCTGTTGTGACTCTACCTTTTTTGTTCTTAACTGCATGGATTTGAGATTTTTATTTCCTTTTTTGATAAGGTTGGCTAAAGGTTTCTTGATTTTATTCTTTTCAAAAACCAAGTCTTTGATTCATTGATTTTTTTGTGTACTTCTCTTTGTCTCTATTGCATTGATTTCTCCTCTGATCTTTATAATTTCCTCTCTTGTAGGAGCGTTGGGTTTGTTATGCTCTTCTTTTTCTAGGAGCTTGAGGTTCTGCATTAGGGTGTTCGAGTTCTCTCTGTTTTCCTAATATGGGCCTTCACTGCTACGAATTTCCCACATAGAACTGCTTTCATTGTGTCCCATAGATTCTTGTATGTTATACTGGCATTATCATTTACTCATAGAAATTGTCTAATTTCTTCTTTAATTTGCTCTGTTACACATTGGTTTTTCAGGAGGGTGTTAGTCAATTTCCATGTGTTTTGGGGAGGGGTGCGGTTTCTTATGTTATTGATCTCCAATTTTATTGTATTGTGGTCTGTTAATATACAGGGGATAACTTCAATTCTTTTACCTCTACTTAGACATGTCCTATGACCTAGCATGTGGTCTATTTTAGAGAATGACCCGTGTGCAGCCAAAAAGAATGTGTATTCTGATTTTGTGGGGTGGAATACTCTGTAAACATCTATTAAGTCCATTTGTTCAGTAGCTTGGTTCAGTTCTAGAATTTCATTAACTTTTTGTCTAGATGATCCATTTGTCATTGTGGGATATTGAGGTCCTGCACATAAGTGTATTAGTGCTTATTTGGTTTTTCATGCCCATTAATATTTGTTTTGTATAGTTGGGGGCATTTGTATTTGGTGCATATATATTTATGATTGTCATCTCTTCCTCTTGGATTGTTCCCTTCACAAGGATGTAGTGACCATCTTTGTCTCTCTTAATTAGTTTTGGTTTGAAATCTACTTTGTCTGCAAATAAGATTGCTACTCCTGACCCATTAGTATTTTATTTCAGCTCAGTTGAGAATTAGGCACTGATCCTCTGGATTCTGGTTTACTTGATTCTTGGCCATGAAGTCGATTGCAGAGATCTACTTGAAGCATTCGAAATGTCAAAAACGGCACTGGAAAAATTAGATAGACAAGACCATTTCAAGAGGGGAGAGGATTAGAATGAAGTTTGGAATCAACTCCTTTGAAACAAGAGGTTTTTAAGAGGGTCGTTTTTAACCAACCACTGGTGTAAGTAGGAAAGTAATAAAGGGCTTTTTTGGGGAAAGTTGATCAATGGGTACATTGAGTACATTCAATTATTCCTGAGTTTGGAACTTTTTTCTCTGTGACTAGGCCATCTATGTTTGCTAATTTGTGTGAATCAGAATTGGACTACTATTCTTCCATAGAAACTAGGAGATAATGTTCTGTCTTCATGATGATTACTTTTTTAAAGGGATGGCTCCCAAATCCTTGAAGAGTTTTTGAGTGGTAAAAGTGGTGAGTGGTTTTTCAAGATGACTTACATCATTTACATGTCAAAGAGGTAGAGAAAAAATTTATAATTCTATTTTTGTGAAGTAATTGGTTTACAAAAAGGGAGGTCAGGGTCTTAGTGGTAGGAAGCAGACTAAAGCTAGGGGGGAATGTTAAGGCCTTCATAGTCTGTAACAGTACAGATTTTTAAAATTAAAATAAGTCTTATTATTCCTTAGTCTGCCTCAATTTCAGATCTTTATTGAAAAATTACCTGGCTTTATTGTGATACTTTTAAAAGTAAGAATGTTATTCATTTTACCCTTGTGTCTAGAACTATGTATAAGGTACTATTTCTAAAGAAAGACTGTTTTTGGTCCTCATATTCCTATTTTCACCTAAGTTTTTCTCATTGTAGGATTTTATGTATTATTCTTTAGAAGTTTTCCATATGGTGATAAAAATTGCAGTTTAAAAATTCTGGTTTTATAGGACTTACTGTACATAACATGTATGAAAACAAGTATCTCTTATCCAAAATGCTTAGGACTAGAAGTGTTTGGATTTGGGATTAGTTCAGATTTTGGGATATTTGCTTATATATAAGGAGACATTTTAGAAATGGAAACCAAGTCTAAGTACAAAATTCATTTGTTTCATACACAACTTATATATATAATCTAATTTTATAAAATATTTTGTGCACCTGTGTTTTGACTTGTGACCCATCACTTGAAGTCCGATGTAGAATTTTGTACTTGTGGCAGCATATCACTTTCTTTTGTGGGTTTTTATTAAGCAGACTGTCTCATGTCTCTTGGACCTAAGCATTATCAAGAGTTTCATATTTTATTTTGACTACAACGGCATGTAGAACTTTACATTTGTGCTAATTTGTTAGCTGTTATCCATAAGTGTATTACTGAATATTTGAAATGTGGTCCATTTGTGCTGCATCAGATATGCTGGGGCAGTGGAGTAGGTTGCTGACAGATAGGAGAAAATACTCAGAGATAAGATCAACAGGAAAAGGTAAAGTTGAGTTTTACTAGCAGAAAAGGATAGTCCAGTGGTGGTGGGCTACACAAGAAAGTCACTAGAACATACCAAGAATGTCCAGGAGAAAAAAGCGGGACTAGTTAATTGCCAGAAGGTCCTGGGCAGCTGGTCAAACAGGAAATTGCTAGAGTCCTGTGGTGGGGTGCTAGAGAGGAAGTCACCAGAATATCCAGGGACAGAGGGCCAGACCGGAAAACAGCGAGAGAGCTCCAAGTACAGTATTCACTGTTGGTTAGCTAGACTGAAGCACTCTGCATTGCTATTCTGCACAGTTATTGCAGGGAGGGCATTTTATAGATTGAACTATACAGCAGTGACATCATTACCTCACTATGCTCCATTGTATGACCAGCATTCCAAGGAACATCTGACTTAGCAGATGGGCAGGAAGGCAGTTTCTATAAGTATCTCTAGTTTGCCCAGTTTCCAGTCTCCCTCAGATAATGCTATATGGATATTCCAGTTCCTGGCTGCTTGCAAGAGTCTTGGAAACACAAAAGGGGTATTTCAGGGACATGATGCTAAATGCCTGTTATTTTTTAGGGATGATACAAAAAGACACCCCGGATTTGGGAAATGTAGTATGAAAAAAGAACATAAAATATCTCAGTAATTTTTATGTTGATTTCATATTGGAATGATAATATTTTGGCTATACTAAGAGTAAATAAAATTTGTTATTTAATTTCACCATTCCTTTTTGCTTTAACATAGTTACTGAAAAATTTATAATTGCACATAACTTACATCTGTGGTTCTCATTATTCTGTTGGCTAGCACTGACTCCAGATCTCTTCTGATAAGTAATGCCTTTTGCTATTGGTTCATCCATATATAAAGATATTTCTTTGTTAATACAGAAGTTAGAGCTTTAAATTTGCTGTTTTAGCTAAGGACAAGAATTTCCCATGTAACTATGACACTGGCATAAGTTATTATATAGATTTATCTTTGTGTTCACCCCCCTCCCTCCCTACACTTTGCCCATTGTTCCAGTCACACAGAGCAGTGTGTCAGAATTGGGAACCTCTTGGTAATGTCAGCATACTTGTATGCTCTCAACTGGATTGCTTCTGAAGTTTCAAAATTAACTATTTCAACAGTAAATTTCTTAATTATGTCATAGGTTCGCCTGTGAAAGGTATACAGCCTCTTAGCAGTAGCTAATTTTCCTTTAGTGTATCTCATTCTTATGTTGAAATACCCCATTTCTTATTCATGAAAAGTTCCAACACATGTTATTCCATTACAGGTGGAGTAACTAACACAGCACAGTATCAGAACAGATTAATGGTGTATGAATCTAACCAGGTAAGAATCACATATAAAAAGCTAATTACCTTCATTAAGATGAATTTTAAAAGATTTCCACAGGACTGAGTAACTGGAATGCCAAGTGTAAATACATATACATGCTTATGGAGAGAAAAGAAAACATCTGGGTAAACTGCCTTTTGTTTTCTATTTTGCTAGAAAATTTCCACTTCTCTAGTTTTATGCTATGCACAATGCTGCACCATTTCAGTTTTGCATAATGTAGAAAGGATTTTGATTGTTCTATACCTATATCCTGGAAGGGGTACTAGTCTAGGAGGGGAACATGCTTATAGTTTAACTTTCAAATCAAATATTATTTAACTTAATATAACCAAAATGTTCTATAATAATATGTGGGAGAAATTTGAAGTCAAGTATCTGAGAAGTTTTCCGTCTAACAGCTAGCAGCTAGTTTTCCATCTCATAGCTAGGCTCTGAATTAGAATCATTGTGATGCTGCCAGTCCTTTCTTCTATTTACTTCTCATGCATATTTAATGACTTTTTCCTCAAAAAAGGAAATATTTTTATTTCTTTCTACCAAAATATATAGGCTTTGCCAGATATCTGCTGAATTTTACCATTTCTATGATTTGGTTAGTTATTTTTTACTTATGACAATATCCCAATTAATTTGGAGGTTTAATATTTATTGGCTTGTGGGCTGGGGATTTAGCTCAGTGGTTCCAGCGCCTGCCTCGCAAGCGCAAGGTCCCGAGTTCGATCCCCGGTACCAAAAAAAAAAAAATTTATTGGCTGAAGGTACAGTATTGGGATATGAGATGACGGGTTGACTTTGGCAGTCCAAGTCAGGATTGGCCACTGAAGATAGGTCCAGAGTGTTCTCAGTGTACTTGGTATCTTTGTTTTAATAATTACTTGATTCTAAATATGAGGAAATCATTTCTTTTCACAAAATATGCTTTCTGATGTTATTAGAAGCTATAAATTTCATACACAATTATCCATTAGTGATTTACTTCCAGAGGGATCATGAATTCTTGAGTTTGGTGTATACATGGTTAAAGAGGAAGGAAGGTGTTAACATTGCACAAATGAGCGCATTTTCATGTTTGTACACACATGCTCTTTTTAAGAATTCTGCTGGCATATTGTTTACGGTGGGTACTGGCAAACATCACATCTGCTTGTATCTTGCTCAGAATCTCAATAACTCTATCACTCAGCCCTGGTGCTTATTTCTCTTCTAGGCCTTTGTGGAGAGTCGATAATGCCTGCCATCTGCCGCAGAGCACATAGCTACCTGCCAACAGGCAGACAGGGGTCACCTCTGCTTCCCCACCACTGATTAGTATTCACGTGCTAGCTTATTAGGAATGACCCCACCAGGCCTGTTTCTTTGCCTTTGCAGTGGTTGGTGGCTCACCTGGCAGGCACTGCAGTAAAGGAAGCTAAAGATATAATCCGGGGATGTAAGCAGGCTTTGCAAACCAGATGGCATCTATAGTCTGTGGCAGGGGACTAGACTGCTAATGTAAACACTGATTCCAAATGCTGTAATGGGTTGTCTCCTAGACAGCACCTAAGAAAAGCATCATCAGAATTTTAAAATTTACTCAAGTATAATGCATTAAAGATATTAGCAAAATATCTGAAAAAAAGGCTTGATAATTTAGAAGATATTTGATTGGAAGGATATTATTGACTCAAATAGGGAACAGAATGTTCAAACTGTACAACTTTTTTTCTGGAGTATATCTTTAAAAGAGAAACTAGAAGGGCCAGGGATTTAGCTCAGTGGTTTCACTGCCTGCTGCGCAAGTGCAAGGACCCGAGTTCGATCCCCGGTACCAAAAAAAAAAAAAAAAAAGAGAAACTAGAAATGAAATGATGTAGTATATATGCCTACAGTGTATATGCCAATGTTTATAAAACATTTTTGTTGTTTGTTTCTTTCCTCACAGCTTTGTGAACTGGTTAAATTCTATGTATTCAAAACATCCCAAGATTTTTCTGGTCGAAATCCAAATTTTTCTTGGCAAAAAAGAAACTGAATTCTTCCTGTATTTTTAATGTTTATGGAGAAAGAAAATGGTCAGGTTTATTTACCTGTCCATTTCTTGGTATACTTACCTACCAGTTACTTAGTTGAGATTTAAAGTCTTATTTGATTTTTATCTAATTTTACAATTTATATTATACTTGAAACAGCAAGCTTGGCATGCCCTTCTCATTATTGAGGGTGCCCTAGAACCAAATATTAAAGGTTTCGTTATTCCCTAAAATTCTCATACAAAACTTGATTTTATACCAATATAAATAAATAAGTGCCTACAAGTAAATTTTCCCAGTTTGGCAGATGTAACAGTGAATGTTAAATTGTGAGTTGTAAATAAGTGTATAGTGGAAGCTGATAAAAAAGAAAATGTGGGAGGTTTGTTACTGAATCAAATCTTAGCTCATCCACTGATCAAAGGTGAATTTGGAAAGTACAACAAAGCCACCCTCACTGGAGTTTTATCTAGGAGCCTCAGGTACCCAGTGATTATTACAGTATTTTAAAAAAGTGAACGTGTTGGACATTTGTTATGTGGTAGGCATTTTTCTGAATTCTTTAGGTGCATTAGCTCATTTAATCTTCACAACATTCAGATAGGTATTATCCTCATTTTACATACAAAGAAATAATCACAGAGAAGTTAAAGAAAATGGCCCAGAATCAGATAACTCAGGCATTCTGATTCTAGAGACTTGTTTTCTTAAACATTACATCACTATTCAGTGTATCAAGCCAGGCTCTTTCACTCTTAATCTCCATGTATAAATTCTCTGAATTGGGTAAGAAAACCATCTTGAAAAATTTTAATGTTACCCCTTGTAAAATTTTAATGTTTTCATTTTGAAATGCAAAATAGAATGTGGTTGATAAACATTAAGGTTCCCACTACTAATGAGCCACCTACTGTTTTCTGCCAAGCAGGTCTCCTATTAACAGAATGCACTTGAATTTCATTTTTCAGAATAAGTGGATAACCCGCAGCCCCATGCTGCAGAGAAGGGTCTACCATTCCATGGCTGCTGTCCAAAGGAAGCTTTATGTTCTTGGAGGCAATGACCTTGACTACAATAATGACCGGATCCTTGTGCGTCATATAGATTCTTATAACATTGACACTGACCAGTGGACACGTTGTAATTTCAATCTGTTGACTGGCAAGTATCTTTAATTAAATGAAAAAAGATCAAATTCAAGAAGTTGCCAAACTTGTTTTCTTACATACTTTTAATGCATCCCTAAATAAGTGCAAAATGGATAGAGCAACTAGCTCTTATTAAGCAGAAAGGTGTGATTATCTTACTACAAAACTGGACTTGTTCAGGTGGCTGGGGACCTAGTTACGCAGGGCCTGAATTACGTTTGTGCACATTCTTATGTGACTGGGGGAAGCATGTCAATAATCAGTCAATATTTACTTAAGAACTTTGATATATGTAGGAGGAACAAGGTACTGAAAGAGTTAATTATCTTTTACAGAAGCAATTTATTTTTTATTTCTGTTCAGTCCTTTTATTTCTTGACCTTATAAAAATGGCTTTCATTACTTATCACTATCAGTCTGTGTAGTATTCTAGAAATTAAACCTTAGAGTAGATCTGTTCAGAGGGGGTTGGCTGTGCCTCTGGCCACACATCCTCATGTAAGCATTTCCAGAGGGCAGTCCTAGGAGTGGCCCAACTTTGTCCCAGAGAGAAAAAAAAAAGCAGCAGCAAACAACATATTCCTGGTGTTTCTGTTTGGAATTGAAAACTTTTTCTCCCTTGTCATTTTGCATTATTAACTGAATCATCAGAGTCCTCCAGGACTGCTCAAATAATAGAAAAATCACAAAACGGGGTTAGATTACTTCCTGAGGACACTTTAATATGCAGAGTGGGTATTTAATCATTCACAGTTGCTGCTGGGGAAAGCAACATTGAGAGCATAACTGGATATGTATTAAGATGCTTGAGTTTTTCAAAATGATTTTTGAAGCCCACTGTATTTAGCTTAGTTGTAGTGGTAACTTAGACCCTCAATCCCTAGATCTGATTCTGCCTGCTATAGGATCCAGCCAATCCTGTGTAGGCTCATCCATAAAGAGACTCTTTCACTCTCTGATGGCCTCCAGGGAAGAATATATGGTAGAGTTGTTCTTTTTTGAAATGGGAGGAGAAACCTTTCATCATTTTGGCATGTCAGTACCTAGGGATTATCCAGGCTGGTCCCAGCTCGGGAACTTTAATATAATCTTAAAACTGTTGTGTATGTAAAGAAAGGGAAGGTAGCAACTTTATCATTTCTTTTCCTGCTATTTGTCTTCATTTGGGGCATGCTTAGGGGCATGGCTCCCTTTTATTGAGTTCTTTAGGTTGCAGCTGTTGCTTTGCTTTTACTTGGCTTAAAAAATGTGTAGGTAGGTTGTTTAGCATTTCTAAAACATACCTTATTTCTGCCACTATAAATTAATGATATACAATGTATTATATAACTCTTTAGTTCCAGATAGCTTACTATTGCTGTATTACTAAGTTTGTTTGGTAATTAGTGTTTTGACCTAGTTATGATTCAACACATTCACTCTCTAGGAAATAGTGCCTTATTTTCCCAAGTACTGGAGGCAGTGATTAATTGCTCCAAAAATCTCATGCAGTATACAAATGTCCCACATGGAAAAACTATCCCTTAGTAGCAAAAGGGTTAATTAAAACATGTAAGAAATGCATTTTTGTCTTTTTATTCAACTCTCCTTACTTTAGGCCAGAATGAATCTGGAGTTGCTGTCCATAATGGGAGAATATATTTAGTTGGCGGATATTCAATTTGGACAAATGAGCCTCTGGCTTGTATCCAGGTGAGTGGTTGAAGTTCCTTTTGAAGTTTGCTCAAGTGGTTCAGTAAGGTTACATTTTGTAATGCAGCTCCTGAAGGATATACTTACATGTAGAAAGAGGCTTTTGGTCCTTTCCTTTTCATAACATTGCCTTATTTTCTGTATTGCAAATTGTTCATTTCCATAAGTGGTACCTGCAAAAGTGTTTTTCCTTCCTGGTAGAGGCTGTGAACAGTAATGGTTTCTGGCTGATCTGAAGAGGAAAGCTTCTGCCCCCAAGAAATAATGTTGGCATGTTGGCATGTGAGCAGCCAGGCTGGTTGTTAGCTGGGTGTTTCAGAAGAGCAATAGCCTTTGTGTGTATATGTGTGTGTGTGTATGATGTTACTCTCATTATTTTATAACTCTTACCATAGTTTCCTATATGTTCTCTGATAAAATACTGAAATGTAATAGGCCCGATCTCTCTCCTGACATCTAGAAAAGTATCTACTTATAGCCACACATTATCGACTTTCATCTTTGTGGGAAGATTTTAAATTGCTTCAGTATCTTGAACAGTTACATAACTTTTTGGGTTCTTTCATTCTTCAGTCACATCTCATAAAGTATATATTTTAAAGAAAAATTTCTACATTATCTATGGTTTCAAAGTTGCTAGTATCTAGCTGTGTGTTGTCCTTAAATGTCCACTTACATTCACAGTACTCTTTTTCTCTTGTCTTGTTAAAGGTTTGTCTGGAGATTTTAACATATTTCTATGATTCACACAGATCAAGTAAAAAAAAATCAGCAAGGGTAAGAATAGGTATGAAAAACATAATTTACATGTTTAGCCAAATGGATGAGTTCTGGGTTAAAGAGTCAGAATATATTTTTCTTAGTATACATGGAACATTTACACAAGGGATAATATTAAGAAAAACTTAGTTTCAAAAATTAAGTATTATATAGTATTATGTTCATTAATATAATGCAATTAACTCTGAATTTAACAAAAAACTAAACAAGCTCTTATTTATCTAGAAATAGTAAAACACATTAACCCAAGATTAATCTACAAACCATTAACTGCCACATAATTTATGGGCTAAAGTTAGGGAAACTAAAAAACTCCCACAACTGTGTGGGAATGTAATGAAACCAATACATACTAAAGCTTAAGAGAATAAATATAGCTTAGTAAGTTAGAAAATGAATAAAAAAATAAGCTCATGGAAGACATGTAAGAGGAAATTAATGAACAATAATAAAGTAGAAAAAAATTATCAAAGCTGCACACATATACCAAGTACCTAAGATTTTGAGTTAAATGGGGCCTTGTACATGAGCTTAGCCTTATCTTTTGGTTATTCACAAAGGAGCAAAGGGTTTTCTCCCACAGAATGGTTCTAGACTTCATCTAAGCATCTATCTGGCAGTTTCGTCTTTTACATTTCTTTTAATTTTCACTTTTCAGAATTGATAAAGCACTGAATTGGGCAACAGGTAATGTTCTATAGTGACAGAACATTTTTTAAATGTTGAGTAGGTTTGGGTTTATTGTGAAGCAAATTTGTAAATTTTAAATACATTTCTATTAATTGTAGAATCAAACTAGTTCAAGGAACAAAACAAGTTGAAGCCAAAACATGGGAGAATAAACTATGTATTCATATCAAGTTTGGAAGACCAGAGTACTGTCATAGTTCAAAAATTTCTCCAGCTGGGGATTTAGCTCAATGGCACCATGCCTGCCTTGCAAGTGCAAGGTTGAGTTTGATCCCCAATACAAAAAAAAGAAAAAAAAATTCCATAGCTGCTCTGGCATAGTTTTAAAACTTCACAGTCATATATTTATTTTTGTGCCCAAAGAACTTTTAACATGATCACTTCTTTTATACACCAATTTCTTGCTAATGCTATTTGATTTTTCCCAGCCAGAACCTACCCTCAAGAGATGAAGGTGTAGAAGTGTAGATTTTGAGGGCTGGGAATTTAGCTCAGTGGTCAGTGGTTCCGGTGCCTGGCTTGCAAACAAAAGGTCCCAAGTTCGAGCCTCAGTAACAAAAAAAAGTATGTTTTGAATCACTGATGATATTCAAGAGTATCCTCAGGATTAAAGGGATTTGAAGGGAGTAAACAATCTTCAAACAACAACTGTATAGTGGATTAAGTATCACTTGGGATTGTATAATAAAATATTCCAATGTATTTGCATTTTTTAAAAAAGTCAGCATATGGGTAGTGTTGTATACCAGTAGTCGTTTTGATGAACAGAACAAATCCTCTTGCAAATTTTATTTATTCCCTTGGCTGGCATATGCTAAAAAGCACAGATAAATATGACAAATGTTTTAAAGAGCCTTTCCTGTTCACAGATTATGTCCATACTGGCACAGGATCATCACTTAGAGATATTTGAGGTAAAAGTCATGGATTATAGACTTATCATTTACCTTGTATCTTGCATTTTAGTTACTGACAGCTGGTTACTTGTATCATTTTTTAAACTAAAACTCAAATATTGTATTTTATGGGTGCTATAGATCTATTTTAGTGCGCTCAACAGTAATATACTGATGGTTGGGGAGACTAGCTACGTAGTTTTCAAAAGCAGCCCACTTCTTTACTACCTGCTGGAAGACTATCAACTAAGAAGCAAGTTAATGGGAGACTAAATTAGTGTTTATGAGAAAATGTGGTCTAGAGAGTAGAAATTCCTAAGTACAAAACAGTGGATTGAAAAGTGTAAGGTGGTGGTAGTGAACACTCTATGGATACTAATAACATCAAAATTTAAACTTTTTATATGACAAAAATAATTCTCAGCCCATGATTAATGTACAAACCATTAACCTGAGAGCATGGCCAATTATTAAAGACCATACTTGAATACTTCAGAGAGTGTCCCATTAACATCCACAAAGATTAAACTCATTTTTTGCTCTCGAAAATACCAGCCAATATCTCATTAGAATGCTCCTTCTGGACCCTAATCCACGTTCATTTAACAATCACTAGTCACCTGGGAAGATGCATGTGAGATGTTAAGAAAGCATATTATTTCCTGCTACTGCTCGGATTTGGTACAGACTTCATCGCAAGGATGATCCAAACAAGAGAAAAGCTGAAATGCTCTTAAACTAATACTTGTTTAAAGAATGAGATTTGGACTAATTAATAATAAAGATTCATGGGAAATATTGGAAAGATACCTTACAAAAGTGAAGGTGCCCTAGTTCATTTTGTGGATATGTAAGAACATGCTTGGCACCAAAGTGTGACTCTAATTTGATGTGCCATGGGTGACAAGCAGTACATGAGGGAGCAGCTGCATAAGTGTGTAAGTGATTAGTCTGTTCTCAGGATCACTTCTATTTTCTTCATTTACTATTATTTCCTTTTGAAGGGTGCCAATCTGGCACCGCCTTCTTCCAAACACTTTCTTCTGCCAGTTTACAGGGTAGTGTTTTGGAGAAAAACTGCCAATGCTTCCTTTTCCCTTCTCAGATTAAATACATTACATCTGCTTAACATATGCAGTCCCTGTTGGCCTAGGGTACCAGACAAAAGCTCTCTCAATGATTATTTCACCTCCTAAAAAATGTATTCAGTTGGGGGGAGGGATACAATAAAGGCACTGAATCCTTGCTTTCTGGGTTGCATCCTTGAACTCAAATACTGGGCTCCTCTACCACTAGTTATTACTTTCTTCTCCGCAAACTGAAGACAACAGTTAATCTTATAGAGTTGTGGTGAGTATGAAATGATGTCTACTTTCTATATTTAATGACATTAATAAAAAATCTCACTGATTTTCCTTTTATTTTCATGGAGTGGTCAAGTAATACTTGTCAAACTTATCTTAAAATTCATTTGGGAGACAACAGGTATAATAACGAAAATTTTGAAAACAGATGGAGAGACCTTCCTTACCCAGTCAAAACAACAATAGGTGTTACACTTAAGATATGTAAGTTAATGAGAAAATAAAGTTCATATTGAGAATGTAAGGGATATTTTAAATTAGTAGTGACAGGGTATGTTATTCAATAGGCTGGGTCAACTAAACATCCTTTTGAGGAAAAAAAAACAGCTAAAAGTTTGATCTTTTATTCAAGGACTTAGTAATTTCTCCTTTTATGAGCTTGGATACTCAAATTTCAAGGGCTTCTTCCATCTAAAATAATGAATTATTACAGTGAAAGGCTTTTCAGTTAACTATGGAGGTGACAGATAAAGCCATGGGAGCAGACAAAATCAGTAAAGGATACCAAGAGGTTTGTGGTTGGAATATTGGGGGTCCACACCTGTATTTAGAAGGCAGATGAGGAAATGAGACCAATGGTGGATAGCAAAAAGGCAATGTCAATGACCAATTTTTATTTATTGTTAAATTATGGAACCCAAAAGGGAGGCAAGGTATTAAGTGAGGTTAGAAGAAAGCCAAATGAAGAGAGATTAAGATAACTGAGGGCTAGAAAGAGCCTGATGAGTTTGACAAATGGGAGGACATCAGTTTCCTGAAGAAAGAATTTTCCCAGTAGTAAGATTACATCAGATTCAGTTCAGTGACAGCAGGCACAAACTTAACAAAGAAGCAATGCCATACAATAAAAGAGACAGAACTCCAGCTTGAAGTGGAAATATGAGTAAAAATTTCCACAATCAACTAACCTAATTTCGAAACTGCTACCAAGCTGTTAAAACAATCTACTTTATACCAGACGCTTAGCTAGATGTCACCGATTTTCACAGGAAAGCTGCAAGGTCTTGTTTTCTTCATTTCACAGATGAAGATTTGTAAGCCAATATTATGACACAGCCTAAAACTACAAGTAGTTTGAATGTAACTTAATTGGTCAAAGGCAGTTTTATAATGAAGCTATCACCTACCTTATCACTGTTCTGAAGATTAAATATTAGCGTACAGTAGATGTATACATGGACACACATAGCCTAGCACTTAGTAGGAACTTAAAATCTCTCTAGGATGGAAAACAAACAACCCCTAAAGTACAGTAATGGTGGCATAACTGAGTTTCATTCGGGCTTGCTTTTAAATGTATACAGATTTACTCTTTTCTTTACTCATCTTTTCTTCTTTTGTAGGTATTAGATGTAAGCAGAGAGGGCAAAGAAGAAGTATTCTATGGACCTACGCTCCCTTTTGCTTCCAATGGAATTGCAGCATGCTTCCTTCCAGCCCCTTATTTCACATGCCCTAACCTTCAAACTCTTCAAGTGCCTCATCACAGGATTGGCACCATCTGAAAAGCCACTGCTCTGTTAATAACCCTCATGACCAGAGGGAAAAACAAAGACCCGACTTTTGGATTCTGGGCATGAACAGCCTCTGTGCTCAATGCTTCCTTGTCTTGTTTTATAGGTCTTATATTCAGATAAATATTAGCAAAAAAATTGAACAATTTTCTAAAATAATTATTGAAAACTCTTGTCACTCTTCTCAGTGTATGTCAACATACAATATGTATGACTTTTACTGTGGTGTAGCTTAGTACCAACTTAATGGTACATTACTGTACCACGAGTGTTTAAAACATTCTTTGTATACTCTTTCTAATTAGTGCTATCTAGGACAACCTGACATTGTTCATAAAACAATTTATTTCACTAAATGGCATCAATGATCTTAAAATCTTCATATGTATTCCCTTTCCTAATTAAACATGGGTTTGTAATTTTTCTTTTTAAATTTTAACATTATCCAGCCTTGCTCAGCAGAGATTCAGAATTATGACAACGTAAATTTTTAAGTGCCATATTTTTTTCAAGGTGAGAGGAATAACAGGAGTACACTGGAACAACAGTTGGAATACCCGTATTTTTGCTTTGGTTACTCTAACCTTCAGCCAGACTTTTACTTCATAGTGCTTCAGTTTTCCCATCTTTTAAGGGGGATAATTATTGATTTCCATATTAATTCAAAAGAATGGTGTGAGGATTAGGTAAATGTGCTAACTTTGCTTACTTAAAAAGTTATTAAATTATGAGGTATTTTACTCTCTTGAGAACCCTATAATTGAACTAGGAGATTATTTTTAAGAGTAGAAATTATTAGTTGGAAAACATGCTGTGGGATTTTGAAAAGCATGTGAAAAAGCCACATCTTACCTAAGCAGGAAAAGGGCATTTAGCAACATCACAGACACCTAAATTCGTATAAATCCTTGGTCAAATAAAAATAATTCTCTTAAATATCTCATTTTAAGTCACTGAGTGAAAAATAACATTTTAAAACTTTAGAAAGTTGTACTAATTATGGTAACAAAAAGTGCTTAGACATAAATTTGAACGTAGAATTGGCAGTTCTAATAAAAGTTTTCCACTTTGTTTTAAAGGTTATGTCAATCTTGAGTGCTTGTGGGGTTCTTCATTACCACAATACATATTTTATTACTGGCACTTTTAATAATACATAAGAATTCTTTTTTAGGGTTGGTTTTGGGGTTTGCTTTATCTAAAACAATAAATAAAACAACTTCGTAAGCACATTTGAACATACATTCAGTAAGCATGATATAGGTTTCTTTTTTCCAATCTCACCAGGACCTAAGGTCATCTTTATTAAAAGGAAGACTACTTTTGCCTTTTCCTCAGCAGTTTACTCATTCAGGAATCCCTCCCTAATAGGAAATATCATTTTATGCATGTAACCATTTTTAGTAATCAAAGGTGAATGAAAATAAAATCTTTTTGTCTTAAATTTACTTTAAAATATAAATTACTAGAATTTAAATATAAATTATTAGAATTTACTTTAAAATATAATTGACTTATTCAGATTAAAGAGGAAGAGGTACTAAAGGTAAGGAAAGAAAGATTTAAAAAAGAACAAATGTAGACAAAAACCTTAGGAGCTGAACAGTGAAAATGGTATTGGTAACTGATATTTAGAATCATAACTGCTTCTTTAAAAGGTACATAAGCCATCTGAATTTTAAAATGTCTTAGCAAGTCAGGGAAATGGACTCAAGCTTCTTTCTTGCCATTTTATCTTATAAAAACCATTAAAGTCTATTTGTATTCACAGACCTACATCCAATGAATGAAAGGAAAACAGTCTAAAAATAAGCTTGCCTGATTGTTAATGGAAAGGTAGACCGAGACTATCCTTGATTATTTCTGGGTAGATTTCTGACTATTCATATAAAACAAATCAGCATATATTATCAAATCCCCCTCTGGTGATCTTTATAATGTATTATTCACTTCTATTACAGAATTGAGCTCACAATTTTATGAAGTTTTGCATAGGGTTCAAACACATTCTTTATAGTTATAACAAAAGAGTAGCATCAAAAGTACGATGTTCCTCTCCTAAAGAGAACAAAACTCAGATGACTTATAACTAGAACTTTTCCTCAAATTTATCAGAGAAAAAATTTTATAGACTTTATTTGTTCATATAAGTGAAATACCATTGAAACTATTGCAAACATATATTTCTGTTTAAGTGAAATACCCACTTCATTGTAATTTCTATAGAAAACCTTAAGGATTCCAACTATTTAATTATTACTTCAAGATTTTACTTAAAAAAAAGAAAACAAAAAGTAGTTCCACATGGACCTTAGTAATCTTGCTAAGGGAGGAAAACCCAATTAAGATGTAACTCTCCACACAGTATATGTGCAAAATGCAATAAAATTCCTTACAAATTTAAAAAATGCCATTTAGATTATCATCAGGGTACTTTTCATACTTTTTTCTCCATGTTTTCCTCATATGTCAAGTATACATATATTGTATCCACATCAGCTACAGCAAAGGTGAAGCATTCTATCGTTTTACTACAAATTATAAGAGCATCAAATTATTCTTCCAGGTAACATGGCTTTTTTTTTTTTTCAGTAGTAAACCTTTTTTTTTTTTTTTGGTACCGGGGATCGAACTCAGGTCTTTGCGCTTGCACAGCAGGTGACGAAACCACTGAGATAAATCCCCAGCCCAACAGTTAACCTTTTACAAAAAAGTTAAGTAATCATGGGCACAATGTAATGGTCTAAAATATATACATCTTTCAATATATATATGTATATACGTATACCTTTATTCTGTGTCAAATAACTTATAAATGCTACATATAAAATAAGAATGCCCAGAATATTTCTAGAAGCACAATTCACAAATGCAATAAATTGGATATATATTTTTTTTTTGGTACAGGGGACTGAACTCAAGGCAGGTGCACTTGCAAGGCAGGTGTGGTGCCACTGAGCTAAATCCCTGGCCCCACTGGATACTTTTAAGTACATCTAAAGTTCTAATAAATAGAAAATGGCCAATTACAATCATTTGGTAATGCTTTTGGTAAACATATCATATAGGTTATCACAAGGTAAAAATACAACTATCTAACTATGTGAAAGAATATGCTATTTTGGTAGCTCCCTAAATTTAACCAAATAAAGTATGTTATTTATACAGTCACGTGACAAGGCAATATTTTTAACTATAGAAATCATAGGCAGAAAATGTTTTTGGCACATGTAGATTTATGTAAAAAAATAATCTATCAACCAAACAGCAGTGGCTTAGTGCAGACAATTCAACTTTTGGTGAGGTATCTAGGGTATTTACCTTTTATCTTTGAAATACAAGTACTTATAGCATGTAGGCTTTAGGGAGGGTAGATTTCCTAAAGGCCTTTCCAAAATGCAGAAACTCAGAATTTTATAAAATACATAATTGTTAACTGTTAAATGTTCTGTGAGAGTACATACCAACAGGCCCATGTGATTCTTGTCAGGCAAACATCACAGAATATACTTATACAAACCTAGAGGGTGGGTATAAGTCTCTCATTCAGTGTGGCCTCTTGATGTTGAAGAACTATGATAAACATTAGATGTATGAGGCTGCTGCCAGAGTAACAAAACATACTGTTTTATAGTAAACTTCTTTTATAAGTAGGAGCATTTTTAAACGATAAAAAGTGTAGTAAATACAAACATCAGTAATATAGTTATTAAGCATTATACATTATACATAATTGTATATGCTATACTTTTATGACTGGTGGAATAGGTTTCTTTACACTACCATCCCTGCACACTTGAGTAATGTGCTGGCTATGACAATACAAGAGCTATGTCTCTAGGCAACAGCAACTTTTTAATTCTATTATAACCTTATGAGATCACCTTGGTACATGTGGTCTATCACTGACCGAAATGTCATTATGCAGCATATGACTATATGGTTAAGAAGAGAAAATATAGTAGGGATAAAGACATAAGAGTGTTAAACTACAAAATTCTTCTAATGCACATGAACTCAATACTGAACGATTTTTGCATAGACTGTATTTTTCCTCCCCCATGGAAACTTTCTAATTGTTAAATTGAAATTTAAATCATTAGCAGATCTTAATGTCTAATAAAGTGTTTTTCATCATTTTGCTGTGCTTCCACCATCTTTTATACTCAACTTGTTATTTTATACATTCTATTTGATTGGAATGCTCACATGTACAGAATGTATATTTTTCTCCTACTTATTTTTAAGTTTCTATATAAATATGTATTTAACTTTAATTTTTGTGTAGAGATGGTATTCCAATCTGACAAAGTGAATGAGGCTGAATATAGAATGAATGTGGCATTTAGAGAAAGCAGCTGAGTCTCCTTGTTTGGAAAGAGTTAAGTTTGAGTAAGTCTGGCCACATTGCAGACGGTCTCCAGACTGAAGGATGTGAACATCTGCCTATAAATAGATACTGGAGGTCCTTCAGAAAATAAGAAGAAAGAGTATTTTAGGATCACTAACTTTCAAACTTTGTGTAAGGTAAACTGTAGGAAGGGTGCCAGAAGTAAAGAGAAATTGTAGTGCCTGATAGGAAAAAAAAAAAAAAAAATCTCTCCATCCCCTTCCCCTCTGAGAAAATTTATCTCCCTACTTCCTATTATATCTTATTTTGCTCTTTATTTTTACTTTGGGTTTGTCATATAAGAGAAACGATGTGATATTTAAGCTTGTGTGTCCGATTTATTTCAGTTAACATTATGGTCTCAAGGTGTTTCCATTTTATGGCAGAGCAGTACTCCATAGGGAGGGGAGGAATAAGGGATGCTGAAAAAAAAATGAACTGGGATGTGTTATGTACATGTAGCACTCCATACATGGAATGTAAACATTATGTACTGGAAACATACCCACCCCCACCCCCCAAAAGAAAGAGGGTAAATAGGAAGGGGAAGGAGGAAAGGGGCTAAAAAAGGGAAGATGTGTTATGTACATTTATCCAGTTACCACAAGAAATATAAACATATACTATACACCTGTACCAATAAACTTAAACAATTTGGATGCAAGGGAATACAGAAGAAAGAAAGAAGAGGGAAGGAGAGAAGAGGAAGGGGATGAGAGGGGGGTGGGAAAAGGGAAGGAGAGGGAGCAGGGGGGAAGGAGAGAGAGGATGGGGTGAACACCTGCGCTGGTGATGGATGAACTGAAAGTGAGGAAGAATGAAGGATCTGGATGACTCTAAAGTTCCAAGGGTAAGTAATGGAAAAACTGAGTATTCCCTGGCTAGAGAAGGAAAGCATGGGCTAGTCTGGAATAGAGAGTGACACAGACATGCTGGACATGCTGCCTTGAGATCTGAGGAGAATCCAACTAGAGAGGTTCAGAGAGAAACTAGTGCTGGAAATAGATCTGAGTGACAAAATCATGAGCCAGTGTCAATGGCTCAATACTAAAGGCATATTGAGACAGAGCAGTTGGAGGGCCAGATCTTACCACCGGGGACAAGAAAGAAGACAATGAGGTTGCTCTCAACACACAGGGTAAGTAGAAAGGGGCAGGATCATTGAGGAAGGGATAGGAAGATAAGGGAAAAACGCAAATGGTACAGAGATGCCAAAAAGCTTAAGAAACGAGACCACTGTCTCAGATTTGACCAAAAGAGAGTGGGTTACATTACAATAGGGGAAGAAGTAGCCTCAGAAATCACAGGGTATTTGGGGGGAAATGACTATCAAGGAAGAGTATATAAGGTAAAGTCTGGGAATGGAAGAAGACAAGATTACAGTAATAAAATTAGCAAAGAATTTCCCAGGAAAGGAATTGAGCCGTAAGTTTTCTTCAGTTAAGAAAAGAGCTTTAAAAAAATTTTACTTATACATAACTATAAAAAAATGTATTATAACAAACTTTTTGTTGTTTTGAGTTTTATGTACAAGCTTTAATTATTCTTAGTATCTACAGATACATGCCCTAATACATGATTTAGTAGCAGTTTTTCCTATCTCTTAAATTTCATATTCTGAGGAGCAAGGAACAAAATTCTAAAACACATCTTTGATCATTTCCCTTGGAGGACAACACACACACCTCTTTAAAGGCACTGCTTTAAAGAGAGTAAACTTCTTTAACTGATGAAATATGCAAAGCATACATTATTAGTTCCATAAGTCACTATTATAATAAAATGAAATTTCATTGCTAGAAAGTCTTTTAAGTAGTCTTAAGCTTTTATTCTATTTGTGGAAGTAATGACAACTGATTTTAGGGGAAAACAAGACCATTTGTATGCTATGAATATAACAGGTATACTTTTGGATTCTAAAGACCTCAATTAGGAGACAACTGTAACTAGAAACACTGATTGCTGTTTATTTATTTATTTATATTTTGTGGTTGTTTGACATTCTAGGGATCAAACGCAGGGACCTGCACATATTAGGCAAGTACTCTACCACTCCGCTATACTCTCAGCCTTTATTTCACTTTTAAAAGTAATTTTTGAGCTAAATCAGGTTGAAATGCTTTTCCTTTGTGATGCTTGCTGGAGATTGAACCTTGGGCCTTGACATGCCAGACAAATGCTTCACCACTGTGCTACCTGTCCAGCCCTGAAATCTTTCCTTGAAGGAATGGTAGAACTATGATAAAGATTACAATCCCAAGAAGGGAACAAATCATTTCAAAGTTAAAACATGATGTGTCAGAAAACATTAAAAAATCTGGGATCATCCTTCTAGGATGTATCATTAAAGAAAAAGAAAATTTGAGAGGTGTTCTTTACTTTTATCTCATATGAATAATTTGGTAGTCATGTCTGGATACCTCAAACAGAATACAGACCAACATTTTCACATACATTATCCATTGATTCATTGTGAAATTTTAAAAAATGATTATTTTTTTTCTCCATTAAGAAAATAGGCTTATGAAGGGTAAGCAACTTGATCAAGATCACAAAGCAGGGCTGGGCTTGAGAGCAATGTGGGTTCCAAACTCCAGAACTGAAGCTCCTTCTACCAAAAAACGGTCACCACAAAAAGGGGTCAAGGTTAAATGGAAAAATGGAGAATCCAGATAAGCTGAGAAGAACACGTGCTAATAGTTACAGGTTCTCTGTACACATATAAGATGCCGAGTTATAAGAGCAAGGAAATAGATCTGCTGACCTCGCAGGCTTCTGTTACTAGTAATCTTAAGAAGTTTCCAGAATATTATTATTTATTCTCTTGAAGGCTCTGCAGTTCTTCCTCCCAATACATTTTTTGACGACAACTCCTAAAGATGAGAAAAAATCTGGCGATTCTTGGAAATTAAACATAAACACTACTGGTATAAGTTTAAAACTTTTTAAAAGATATTATCTGTATAATCCTTTAGTGAGGTTCTGATTGCTAAGAGTTAAGTAAGCATTGTAACAGTTTGGTTCAATAACTTCCCTCACACATTAACAAAAGAAAACAAATGCAGTCCCAGCTTCTGACATCCCTCTGCCCTCCCCAAAATAAAACCCCCCCAGAAAAGTGCAGTGAAGTATTTTGAAAAAGTACTATTGTAAAACAAAAACTTTAAAAACAAACTAACAAACCAATCACAAGGCAGGAGAACAAGAGTCACATTAGAATACAAAGTCCATGGATGGACCAACAGAAATCTGCTTAATACCCATAAGGAGAATTCACTTATAGTTAGAAAAAGCTTCTGTAACTAAAATCTTTTCAAATTAGATTGTAATTTTGTAAAATTCTGAGGATCCTATTACATCGTTACTAATTAACTTTTATTTCCTTATTTGTATACTTTATACTTACAGGTATATAAGGAAAAGATCCTAGACATTATTTTGACAGAAAATAATACAATTAATTAAAGTAGATGTTGGAGTGGTACAAAGTGACTGTAGTCTGTGATAATCAATAGACAGGATAAATTATAAAATTATGTACTGTCATTTTCCAGTCTCTGTATCTCATGTTGTCCCACCTGTCCTAGGTGAGATAAAAGTTTTCTATAGGTTTCCCTGTTTAAGAAAAAAGAAAAGAATGCAAATTTAGCACAACATTTAAAAAAACAATGCTTTACATATATTGTGAGTAAATCTAGGAATTAGTTTATAGTTTTTAATACAATATACATCTATATATATACACTAAAGTGAGTTAAAATTTTTTAATCATTTGAAATAATGGTCATAGGTTATGAAATATGTTCACGGCATACTGCTTAAGGACAATGATAGTATGATTACAATGAGAAGGCTTGAGTCACAAATAATATGAAAAGTTTTATAACCATAAAACAGACCTATAAAACAACGTTAATATGTACCCTATTTTCTTCACTATCTTCACAGAAATAACAAAGTTTGAAAATAAAATATTATTTCTCCTATTATATTCTCTAGTATTTTCCTGTATTTCGGATCCATTTATTATGTCCTGTAGTTATTTCATTAGTCTAAATAACCACTGTTGACGAATGTTAAGCCAGCCCTTTCTTGTGGCCACACAGAGCAAGACGACAGCAAGATATCTATCCCCAAAATATAATGAAGTTAGGATGGTTCACACAGTCTCTTTAGTCTTTTCATTTGTATTTGAAAACTGTCTCGAAGTTAAGGTGTTAGAGAGTTCTTCGCATGAGGTTGTTTTCTGACATGACAGCAAACATTCCTTCAAAGCTGATTTGAAGTGTTGTCATCTTTTCTCTTTAGCAAAGTGCAAGAGGCAGCCAAGTTATTGTGTAAGAGAAGAAGAGAGATACTCTACCCTGGCATAGAAAAGTTATATCAGGGTGGTCTCTGGTCTTTCCATTTTTAACATTTTCATTTACAGTACTGAAAAGATGGATTTTATTAGTTCATTAAAGCTCTAATCAATATAGTCATATCTCTAAGCAAAATCACAAATATGGTATTATACAGTCAAAATTTTCCAACTAAAATATATTTAAAATATATTAATAATATATAATATGTAAAAATTAATAAATATATGCTTTTAGATTGTATATCTGTACAGACACACACATATATATGTGATTAAAATATTTGATATGTTAATAAATTTTATTACATAAGAATCCTAGTGTGAGTACTGATGCCTGCAAAATAATCGCTTTAGCAACTACAGACTATTAATATTGCATTTCTGGAAATAGTCCAGCACTGTTTTGGTCGGGTCCTAAGTTTATAGGAAAAAAGTACCTATTTTTGACCAAAACATCTATTATCCAATTGGGTCACTTATCTCATTAACTGTATACACGATACAGGTGACTCTATGACCTTTTGAGGGCTGCTTGATTTCTTGTCACTGGATTTTATAAAACACAAGATGCTTGAGGGTCTGAAGACCACTTCTCAACACTGAATGTGGTTTGCAGCCTCACTGAAATATGTAGCTTTTTAAGGTGGTCACTTTGAAAGGAATAACAAGTGAACAGATGTGTGTGAATTCTGCTAAATTTGTTACTGAACCATGGTACTTTCCAATCACACTTTACACTGGAACATTTTCAACTCAAAAGAACACACTCCAAATTTTACGAATGGGAAAATATGCCATTTCTATAAAATAAAATGCAGATTTTATAATCATTGCCCAAAATAATGTAATAAAATTATCAAACATACCTTTGTTCAATATTCTTGCCAAGACCCCACTTCAGCTCTGAATCCTTCAGAGATTGAGTGAGGGTAGAGATCAAGGGGATGACAACCTGCCGGTTCAGTATTGCTACTGTCTCTAAAATGCTGTAAACTTGATAATAGTATCTTATTCCATAATCTTGGATAAACTGCCTGAAAATTAAACACATTACTTAAGATTCTGGGGTCTAAGAGATAGAGGGAGGGGAGAGGGACAGGTGGGGAAAAAGACTTAAAAAAATTAAAATGTGTCATGTGTATATACCAACTCCCCACGATGAATATAATCATTATGCACTGCAAACATGTACTGATAAAATCAAAAACAATGGATCCAGAAATCCAGGAAAAAAAAGATTCTCGGGTAATTTCTCTAGGTTGGTATTTACATTGCAATCAGCTATCACCTGATACAAGAAAGATAACTTCATGAATGACTACTATAAAAACCTATATCGATATGAAGACTACTGGGGACACTTTAGAGAACAGAAAAGTCTTATTTCAGTGAGAGGTGAAACAGAGTGATGGCACTGGTGGGGAGGAGGGAAAAGTTAGAATCCTATGAGGGAGAACTAAGGGCAAAAAATCTAATGCCAAGGGCTTTTTACTATATTCACTACATCAAAATCTGAGTGAGAAATATGTAGACACTGAGTTAGAAAGTTAGGTTTCCTAGTTATTTTTTAATCTTTCTCTGGAAAGATCAAACAATATTCATAAGAGGAAACTAAGTTATTTATAATATAGGTTTATGTTCTTCAACTAAACAAGAGACATTATACCCATAGAAAATCTGTATAAGCCTGAGGCAAGAGGATTGCCAAAAGTTCAAGGCCATTCTGGGCTACATAGTGAGTTCAAGGCCAGTATGAGCTACAGAGTGAGACCCTGTCTTTAAAAAAAAAAAAAAAAAAAAAATCTGATAAATAAAAGTAATATATTTTAACTCTAAAATTTCCACATCATCCAGTCAACAAAATAAGAACCATCTAGCTCAATAAATCATAGGTAAAAAACATTTGATCCCTGATAAAATTCTTTTCTCCTCTCCCAGGGTTTTTATAACTTTAACAAATCCATTATTATTAAGTGGTCACAATTTAAACTATAAACGCTAGTTGAATGTCAACTTTACAGAAAGAAAAAAAGCTGAGGAATCAAAGATCCAACATGAAGTAAAGGGAATGGACCCCCAATTATTTATTAAAATCCTAGTAAGTTAGTTATGTATAATGAAGATAAACTTAGGAACCTTGAGAAAGAAATACTAAAGAAAAAAAAAAAAAGAAAGCAAAATCTGTCCTAAGAGAAGGCACAAGATGCTAAAAGAAGCAAAACAGGAAAGAGAAAAAAGAAGCAAATAATCTTCAAGTTGCATTGTTATTTTTATGAACAACAGATCAACTCCCATAGAGTCCATGCTTCACAAAGGGAAGGGAATTTTCTGAAGCTGAAGTGACTAAAGCAAATCAGAAAACCAAGGGCTTTTACACTGGGGCCTGAGCAATACATTTAAGCAAGTGCTGAAGATCTGTGTACCTGTCATCATGACACACATTTCCCGCTTTTTGCTCTCAAACCCATGCAAGATTCTTCCTTACCAAATTTACAAGTAATTTTAAGTCAACTTCCTATCTTTTCCCCTGGAGCTTTTATTTTTCAATAAAATAACACAATGTAACAAAACTACTGCCAAAAATACAATAACTGAAATATTATAAACAAGCAGTAACACATCATGTTTTGTGTAATTACTTAACAAACATGCTGGCTGTCAAATGGCTGGCAATAGTCTCTTAGTCAATTGGCACATTTTCCAGTTACCTAAACACAGAAGTCAGCTGGGTGGCAGGTTCTCCTTCTGACCCCACTTGGCAGGCTTTTACCATGTATTGTAGGTTCTCTGTGGCCAGCCTTTTAACTAGGAGGAAAAATTACAGCATCACACACTGTGTCTGAATTGACCATCTGGATTCTCACTTTTAGCACTCTTGATTTAGAAAAATATGTTGTTTTCTTGAAATATGTACATGCTTTTGTGCTAATTATCAAAATGAAATAGTTACAAGTTTTGTTGTGTTCTAAAGTACACCTAAAGTTTGTCTATTTTTGAGTCTTAAAACTGAAACCTTACATGGGAAGGTGTTTTTCTCAGACAAACGTGCCCGTATTAAAAAATACTACAATGTCCTAGTCTGCAAGCACTGTTATATATTGATAAAAGACTTTAAAAATTCAGCAGGTTTAGAATTATGCAGGTTGACTATTTTTAAATTCATAAGTATATTTCTCCCACCCCTCACAAGTATACAATAAGCTTGATACTAACAATTTATTTTCACTTGAAATTAGCCAAACATATACTGTGTATTAAAATGAAAACTATTTGTGATGCTATCTTCCTTTTAAAAGATAGCAAAGTATAAAAAGAACATTTGTATTCTTTAAATACAGAACAGGTCTTCTAAAATTGTGTACTTGTGCCCCAAAACATACAAAAATGTTGCTACAGTTTGGATCTTAAATGTTCTGTAAAGGCCCATGTATTAAACACATGGTCCTGAGACCATGGGCTGCTAGGAGGTGGTAGAACATTTAAAAGGTGGGGCCTAGTGGAGGAAATGAAGCCACTGGGGATGAGCCCTTGAACCTCAACCTCTTCTTCTGCCCTCTGCTTCAGCTCCACGTGGAGAGCAGCTTCCTTTCAAACATAGTCCCATCAAGATGGTCTATCTCACCGCAGACCCAGAAGCAAGGAACAACTGATCGTGGACTAAAACCTTCAAACTAGTGAGCCAAAATAAAAATTCCCTCTTTGTAAATTGACTATGTCAGGTATTTTGTTACAGTGACATAAGCTGACTAACACAGTTATCAAGAAAAACCAGAAAACTCAACATGTTCTGAATGCTACTAAAGTCTTATTATGATGGTTTTGGCAGATTAAATATGAAATATCCAAGAAAAAGTGTTTCTCCAAGAAGAAAATTTTCAGAAATGAATCCATTATAACACAAGCACAAAATATATAATAAACATGAATTTAACTAATAGAAAGCAGTAGATAATGTTTTTCATGGCATGAAGCTAGTGGATAAAGAATATATAGCATACTATCTTTACAGAACAAACCATTTTATAACTTCTGTTAAACACAATTGTAGAACCAGTACAACTTGTCCTTTAAAAAGATGTCTTCTTGGGGGCCAGGGATTTAGCTCAGTGGCACTGCGCCTGCCTCGGAAGCGCAAGGTCCTGAGTTCAATCCCAGGTAAGGGGGGGAGACAAGAAAAAAAAAAAGTGTTCTTAAACAACCAGCAAAAAGTTCTATGGAGAAAGTATCAGAACACAAGAAAATGGCTTTCTTTGGGACTTGGGATATCTCAACTGTCAGCATCATTATTCTTGCACTTTGGAGCCATTATTAAGTAAAATAAGCAGTGCCCGAACACAAGTACTGTAATATCTATTTTATAATTCAGAAGATATTCACAGGTAAGTACCACATACTGTGTGGATACACTTGGACAAAGGGATGATTTGTGAGATTTCAGCATGTAATTCAGAATGGCATATGTTACGGTTTATCTCTACATGTCCCTGGAGAGCCTCACGTTCTCATAAGCAGGGCTTTTGGAAGGTGATTTGTTTATGGGAGTTTATAACTGACTTGCTATTATGAGGTGAGGTCACTCGGGGTATATCCTGGAAGGGTTTATTTCCCTTCCAGCTTTTCTCTACTTTCTGGATGCCTTGCCTTGAGCAGTTCTCTGCCATGCCAATCTACCATGGCATTCTGCTTTGGAGACAGCTGAAACCTCTACAAATTATGAGTCAAAATAAACTTCTAGATAGGCTACAATTCAAAGCTTAGGAATTATTTATTTCTGGAATTTTACATTTATTATTTTTAACCACTGTTAACAGCTTGTACCTGCAACCACATAAAGCAAAACTACGGATAAAGGGCAACTACTGTACTACCTGTTCTGTCAGCAATTTCGTATTATACAGTACAACAGCCTTTCACTGAAGTTCAAAAGATGGGTAAGTTTTCCATGAGGGCAAAGTTTCTAAACCGTCTGCAAGCCACTTCTGGATATTCTCCAGTGAACAAATTATTACTAGAGTAAATTCATATAGACATAAATGTTTTTCATATAAACATGACATTTTTTGCAAACCCAGGGTTAGGAGCAGAGATAAACATTTTAAATACTGAAATAAACATAGATTAAAAATATGCACGTTTTTGAGATAAAAAAGGAATATTTCAAAGTGTTATTTGAGCTTTCCACTACCACTTTGGGCACTGCCTTCAGATTCTTCAGGGTCTGCATTTTACTCATTTATCTTAACATTTAAAAGTACTTATGTGGAAACGTTTTGAGATGCCCTGCCTTGAACAATCACAGTATAATGATAAAAACACATATAACACCCTATTTACATTCAAAATTCTTCCAAGGTAGAACTATGAGTTTAATTCTGCATATTCCAAATATGCTTATTAAGCCATGTTACAGTAAGGATTAAATAAGTATTATTTTAGAACAATCACTGGAAATAAAGGTGATGAATCTGAAAACAAAAGAACTAGAATCAGAAGATCCTTACAGGTTTCCCTCAAATCAGCTCAGATATTCTAGCAGAAAATTATATAGAAGAAAGTCACTGACTTCTCACCACTTGATATTTGACAAACTGCATTTAATACTGGAGTTAGACTGAGTAAATATTCTTTGAGACATTAACAAGGCTAATCAAAGGAAGTGGCACATAAGCAAACTATTTGTCTCAAGAGAAAAAACAGGCAAGGAAAAAAAACCTCACTGAAAAAAAGCTGAAATACATCAGTTTTAAACCATCTTATCAAACTTAACCTCTGGTATTGGTTGGTGTTTACTGTGTAGCTATGATATATAGTATAGCTACAGATATGAAATGACATACCTTTTTAAAACTATCAATTTAACTGATGGAACACAGTAGATTCTTAACTTGTACACAGAAAATTATGACAGATCAAGTTTATAAAAAAACTAACCTTGGGGTTCACTGATCAACACCAAACATTTTAGGATGCCAGGCAGGAGTAGTTCAACTTCACTAATGTCTATATTAGTTTCCTTGAAGAATTGGAGGACAAAGGCCAAAATGGATGCTAAGCGAGGAGGGGGAGCAGGCCCTTTACATTCAAAGTAGGATTTCCTGAAAAGAAGCAAAATTTTGTTTTTTCTTCTATTTAAAGCTTCGACAGAGCTGAAACAAATGATATGTACTTTAAACACATTGGTAAATTTGCTGCTCAAATTAATAAAGTACAGTTTTTAAAATAAGTATGTGGGGTCGAGAGCAACGCGGGGCTGTGGCTCAGCAGGCCAGACCTGGCCGGAGGCCTCGGGACTCGGTTGTGGCGCGCTGCCTGAGCTTTGGTGTGCTCCATGGGTAGCAGCCAGGGCCGATGACAGACTACAGCCAGCGAGGAGCAGTGAAACAAGCTGGAGGCTCTGGAGTCTATCTACCCCGACTCCTTCACAGAAACTCTGGAGTTGTGGCCAGTGCTTTTCAGTATTATCAGAAAATCCACCCAGCTTCACCATCACTGTGACATCTGAGGCTGGAGAAAATGATGAAACTGTCTAGAATACCCTTAAGTCTACATACAGTGAAAAATAGCCAGATGAAGCTCCTCTTTATGAAGTATTTTCTCAGGAAAACCTAGTAGATAATACTGTCATAGACAGTTAAAAATTATTAGCATTACAGGCTGTGGAAAATCTTGGTGTGGTCATGATCTTTACTCTAGTGACAGCAGTGCAAGAAAAATTAAATGAAATAGTAGATCAGATAAAAACGAGAAGAGAGGAAGAAAAGAAACTAAAAGAAAAAGAAGCAGAAGAAGCAGAGAAGCAATTATTCCACGGCACCCCTGTTACAATTGAGAATTTCTTATGTTGGAAAGCCAAGTTTGATGCAGAACTCTTGGAAATTAAAAAGAAATAGATAAAAGAAGAAGAGCAAGCAGGAAAAAATAAATTAAGTGGCAAACAGCTGTTTGAAACTGATCATAATCTTGACACATCTGATATCCAGTTCTTGGAGGATGCTGGAAATAATGTGGAAGTAGATGAGTCTTTGTTCCAGGAACTGGATGACTTGGAGCTGGACGATGTTGAGGACTACCCAGACTACAACCCTGCTGGCCCAGGGAGTGACTCAGAGGACTGATGCACCATCTCCAGAGAGCTCCACAGCCACAGCATCTGTGGCTGTGCTGAGAGGCTTTTAATTTTCCTTTCTTTTTTTTCTAAGAAAAAATAACTCTCAGGAGAATATTCTTCTGATAACTTTCACCACTGAACTTAAGAAACTGACCATAAAACTTCAAGATAAAATGTTCACTTCCTCTTATTGGTGAACAGAAGTTTACATATTTAACATTATTTAATGCTGGAGGGAGATCCTACCTATAACACCAAGACTTGAAGGTGGGTTGCGGCCATGTGCATATGGGTATATGTATAAGAAACAGAAATAACTCATGTTTTCTATCCTGGAGATGATGGTTACTTTTGGATTCCAAATGTTGTCTTTCATATAAAGTGTTAAAATACTGAGATAAATAGGAAATTAAACCTGGATTCTAGCCTTTTGACACAGTAAATATAAGTTTTAACAGAATCAGAAGCCCAGATTATACACAGGAATAAAATGGATGTCATCACTATAAAAAAAAAAGTATGTGAATTTTACCATGCTATTTTCAAGAATTTTAGAAAGAATGATTGCACATCTTTTTGGTGTGCTAATATGTGCTAAAATGACACGGACATAAACTAAAGTCACATGACTTTACAGTGAATTTAAACCTAATTGTTAATTTGGATTATTTTCCCTTTCTAACGTAAGTCTGATCTCTTCTATCATGTCCTCAATGCTTCAACATTTTCTCTAGTGCAAATCTGCCTACACAAATATCCTCACAAGGGAGAGTTTTATCTTTCCAAATAAATAAAAGGAATGTTCCGGGAATGGACTTCTACTCCAGTCATATCTGTTTCCTTCCTCTAGTCTGTAAATGCATTAAAGAACTAAGTGAGGATTTGATATCACCACTCAAGGTAAGACAAATTTCAGTATTAAAACTTAAGAGAGATTATAAGGATAATAATTTGTCTGACTTATCTTTATGGTCTCACCTCTTAGAAGTTCTGGCTCATAGCAGGTGCTCAATGACATTTGTTAAGTGAATAAATGACAGTGAGAATTATTCAGTTTCTAAAAAAAGTCTAGACAGTATGAAAATTTGTGAGATACTGCTAAGTCTAAACTATGCATCCAAATATACTTGAAAAAATTATAATTTACCATAACGAGGCAAAGAAATCACTAAGGATTATAAGCTTCTTTAAGGGTAGGAACTATGCTTCAGTAATCATTTTTATTTCTTAGAGTGATTTCCAACAAATCTACACATTAGATTTATTAATTCTTTGAGGGCAGGGTTTTGTCTATTTCAATCACTGCTGAGTTTCTAATGCCTAGAACAAATATTTACTGGGCACCTAGAGTGTTCAGGGTACAAGTCTAAGAAAAGGAATATAAAACATGGTCTCTGAAAGCAAGGGACTCACCATTTAGTGATGAAGTTAGATAAACAAAAAAGACAATTACACGATGCGACAGGAACTTTGAAAAAAATAAGCACAGAATTCTCAGGAAATCAGAGGAAGGAGCCCTGATTTTCTAATCCCTGTAGGATTAATAATAGGTAATTTCTTCATTTTTAGTAAGTATTAAAGAAAACCAAAAACCAAAGACACAAGGATTGTTAATTTTGGAGTCTTCGATTAGAAACCATGAAAACAATTTTTTTCCACCAGATTCTAAGTAGGAAAGTCAACTAATGAAGCTAGCCTCCTGTATAATGGGGCTTCAAAGTTTTGTGGGTTTAATGTCATGTAAATATTTGTCCATTTTATTTATACTAAAATTAGTTATGCAACAACTCAAGCACAACGGTAAATTACTATAGTCTTGTTGAAAACTATAAAGTTGTGTGCATGTAACAACACACAACTTTAGAAGAAAAGTAAAGAACCATCATGGTATGCTGAGATACTGTATTAGGTGCAGATTTCATACAGAAAAGGTCTAATTTAGCTCAGCATGATATTTTAGGATGCAGGCAGAGAAGTGTAAAAATGGAACAGTATTTTAGGGAAAGTAATCTGGGAACATTTTTTATGCTGGACTGGAAGAAAAGACCAGATATGGTGAACATGGTGAAGAGACTCTTGCCAGCCTTTAGGTATGGTGTGATAAGTGAAAAGAATTGTGAAAAGAAGTGAAGGAAGCAATTATTTGCCAAGGCAGAGGGAACAGAGAAGATAAAACTTCCAAATAGTAACTAAACTCTAAGAACACAAAAAGATCAGAAGGAGGGTATTAGAATTCTGTAATGAGAGGTGAAAGATATTATCTGATCATTAAAATTATCAGGTCATTGAAATACAAAGAAAATTAATACTAGATAAGCATAATATGTATCATGATAAATGCTTAAATTTAATAACTAATTTCAAATACAGGTAAATATTGCATGAAGACAAAGAAAAGATCTTTTCTATTACTGAACCGCTGTTGCAGTTAAAGGATGTGGAGTTTAGAAGAAAACCTAGAAGTTTCATTTATTAATTTGCTTAATAAAACTCAGTTAAGATAGAGAGTAAACTAGTAAAACAGAATTTCATATTGTATCTTTTTATATATTAGCATTAATCTTTTCACTTTATAATCTTTTATAAAATATAATTACTGGGCCGGGGATTTAGCCCACTGGTTCCGTCACCTGCCTCGCAAGCACAAGGACCCGAGTTCGATCTCCAGTACCACACACACACACAAAAAATCACTATATTTGTATCATATAAAATATAGCTAATGCTTGATAAAAGTCTAAAAAACCAAAAATATAACTTTAGGATTACACACATAAGGAAGATTATACCTAAGTAGAAAAATAAGCAGTTTAGAATATCGTTGTAGGCTGCTATGAGCAAATGTCACTTTCATAAATTTTTAATGTTTCTCAGGAAAAAAGTTTCTAAATTACCAGTATCCCAGTATTTTTGAAATACTCGTGTTACTTTTAGTATGGATTAACAATTTGTACATATATCTATCTTTAATACATACATGTACCTTATAACTTGTATGATGCATTTCTTCAGAGATGATATCCATGGGACAATGGATGAATTTCTCATTGCCAGCAAAACAGGATGTTGTCCAAGGCTTGCAACATGTGGTGAAGCTGGAACAAATCGCCCAATATACTGTTCAATAACATTTCCTAGCAATTGATTCAAGTAGGCATTTGCATTTTGAGACTGACAGCACACAATACTCATGCCCTACAAAAAAGAAAAAGAAAGAAACAGTAAGAGGCAAAGTTTAAAATAATATTCAATTTCAATTGATAATATCTAGGAACTTGGTAATATATTCTCCAAAACTAATATTCATGTCAGAATTTATAACTTATCAATAGATACATATGTACCTTTGAAGTTGAGCTTGGGTAATGCATAGCTATTGTATCCAACCAAATGTGTGTGCTGGGGACATGGATACAGGAAAAAGGGGGAAAGGTCAGGGTGAAAAAAGGGAAATTTTTTCTTATCCTCAGAAAAATTGACCTCTAGATTATCTATTTATTTTTAACTAAGTTAAAAAATACAGTTTAGATTAGTCTTTTTATGTAGGACACTTGTCATTTTGTCTAAAAATACAAGAATTACACTAAAAAATTTCCATGTTAAGTGTGATAAAATTTAAAAAAATAATCAATGGGAGAAGAAAGCAGAAGATTAAGATCCAGAATAACAATGATTTGTTTAGAGATTTTTCTATTCTATGTCAGGCAATGTGCCAAGTGCTTCCAAGTCATCATTTCATAAATTTCTAAAAAAAAATCCATTGAGTTAATTTACTCTTATCTTTATTATGCAGCTAGGGAAACTGAAGTTCAGAGTTGGGAGCTTAATAAAGATCACAAGAACTCTTTTTTTTTAATGTCTTATTATGTATCTGTTGATTTAACCTCATATACTGCAAATCAGTTAACAAATACATTTCATATAGATTACAATAAACTTACAAATGATTAAACACCGAGTCTTGCATATTCTGAGAAAGCAAATATATATCCTAAAGAGAGAAATGTTTTTCTGATACTATTGTTTGGTAAATATGCATTTTACCTATAAATAGAAATTTACCCCATAAGAAATTCTGAAAGCATATTTCTAATGAAAAAAGCTGTTAAAATACTAACAAACAATTGAAAGAATAAAAATGGAAACCCACCAGCTTAGTTATTTGGATGTGTTAAAGAAAACCACAAATAAGTAGAAGATAAAGTAATAAATAACAGATGAATACTTTTTAAGAATGCTAAAGAGCAAAGCTAGGTACCTTTAAGGTATTAAAAATGTCAGTTCTGCCAAAGGGTAACTGAAGTTTTTAAGAATTCCTGTTAAAGGGGATTACTTGGTTTAAGATGACCACATGGAACAATACTCTACAGACTCTTCTGCTACCCAGAGTTCCCTTCCATTCACCTGCCACTCTGTGAGATTAGCTCTTCTGTGCCTGCCTCCCCTCTTTCTACCTCCATGAATATAAAATTAGAACTTCTGCAAAATTTTAGAACTGTTTTTAAAAATTCATCTATGAAAGAGAGCTCTTGTTATCTAATCAAAATCCATTCTCTCCTTTCTCATCTTTCCTCACTGGATTTCAAATAAAAAAGTACTTCTTTTCAATATCACACAATAATGAATGACAGATCAGTATTACCAACTGGACATCCTATCAAGATATTCCACATCATTCAAGGTGAAGTTGCTGAAAAACTAGCCTGGCATGGTGGTGCATGCCTGTAATCCCAGGACCAGGAGGCTGAGGCAGGAGGACTGCTCCAAGTTCAAGGGCAACTATATAGTGAATCGAAGGCCAGCTTAAACTACATAGCAAGATTCTGTCTCAAAAAACCAAAACCAAAACTAAACACACACACACACAAAGCCCAAAACCTGAAAACAGAAAAACTCAAACAAGCCAATTGTTACCTTCATCCCTGAATCTCCAGAAATTCCATTTCAGTTAGCAGCACTACCACCTTCATAGACACTCACTCTGGAACCTAGGAAGCATTTCATTTCTGTTTCTCCACATCACTCAGAAAGTATTTTTAATCAGAGCTTATCAATATTTCTGAAATCTGCTGTGTGGGTTCTAATCTCACTGCCTTAGTTCAAAACTTTCAGATAATGTGTGGGTTATTTCAATGAACTATTTTCTGCCTTCTAAGTGTCCAACTTAATCCCCACATCAACTGTCTTAGATGCTGATACCAGAATCATTTTTCTAAAATATATACATGACTATGTCATTCCCACTTTGCTCAAAATCCATCAACACTCCCAATATAAGAGATGAATTCAAATTTTTCAGCATGGTCTATAAGTCCTCCCATTGTAAGGTTCCTCCCATTTGCATTTCTAGCCAAAATAAACAGAACTATAGTGGGACCTCAGTTCACGAACTTGATTCTTTCTATAATTGTGGTCTCAAACTGAATTGGACAAGAACCAAATCAAATTCAATGGTTAGGTTCAGTGTTGACTTTTGGGGAAATTTGATTCGCCTCTCAACCAGTTTGGTTTGTGGTCAGAATTGTGGAGAGAACTGAGTCTGTGAACCGAGGTATCACTGTATTTGCTTTTCTCCAGTTTGTCACATTTTTTCTTAAATCTCCTGCCCTTGTACATGTTTGCTCCTTCTGACAGAACAGTCCTCCATTCCTATCTGTTCTTCTCTTTTACTCTAAATATCATCCACAGTCTTCCAAGTCTGGCTGACACGTAGCTAAGGTTTCTAAGGAAAATGCTGAGCACAGCTGATAAGTGTCTGTGCAAGACTGCCTTTTCTCCACCTCAAAAAGCTTGAGGTGGAGAATTTGCCTTTATAAATTTCTTTTCAAAACTACACACAAAAAAGAAATTCAAAACTTGTTCAGTGGGCGTGCCACATATATACATACATATATGTACCCTTGAGTTTACAATGTCTAGTTTTAAAATTTGCACACAGTAAACTATATTTTAGGACAAAGATTCCGATTTTTTAAACTTTTAAGAAGCCGTACTTAGTATACCTGGAGAAACAAAGGAAGGCTCTTTTGAATTGCAGTCAACATTGCTGTAGGCAATTCCTTCTCTTGCTGTAGTACTGTATGTGGCAGCAGTAAACAATCTATGATTCGAAACAGCAATTTTTGGGCTTTAGAGGTGGCAAAGATCTGTGCCCATGATTTAACAAGAACTCCTAACAAAAAAGAAAAGTAATAATAGTTATGGCATCTAGAATATTTTATTATTTCATGAAAAAAAGTATATTTAAAACACATAGGACCAACTTAAAACATAGGCAGTAGGAAGAAGTGTACTAGGAGTCCAAAGACACATATTTCACTGAAGTAAATTTCTCTGTCATAGGTCAAGAAACAAATTTTCTGAGCAATTGGCACTTACAATGATACACACTGGTCTACATTTATTTTCTTGATACTTCTATTTTTATGTTTTTATCATATGCATAATTTTATAGATTGCCTGAATCTAGATTGTAACAAGGAAAGGTATAACTTAATTTCATTGTTATATTAGGAAAATTAGATTAGCTTTAACATTGTGGAGTGATTATTCAACCTTACTGAACTTCAGTTTTCATATCTTTCAGTTATTTAAAACAAACAAAATTTTGATTCTTAAAGAGAAACACACTGGGTATGGCGGTGCATACCTGTAATCCCAGAACTTAGGAGGGTTAGGCAGGAGGACTGCCATGGGTTGGAGGCCAGCCTGGGCTTCACAGTGAGTTCAAGGGCAGCCTGAACTACATGGTGAGACCCTTTCTCAAAAAGGAGAGAGGGAGGGAGGAAGGGGGGGAGGGGGGAGGAGGGAGGGAGGGAAGGAGAGAGGGAGAAACAGACTGCTTCACTACTTAAAATGTATTTTGATTTCCTTGATGCTAGGAATCTGCCAACTGCCACATTTGATGATAGTAAAGCTTAACAAATGAATATCCTTTGTTTAAAAAGTTTAAAATGTAAATAAAAACAGCTATATAATTTCCACTATGGTATATTACTGCTACTGAAGCCTCATTCATTGAAAATCAAGATTAAATGCTTGTCCAAACAGCATGTTGATACATCTACTGCATAAACTTCTATATTTTATTCCATCTTAGAAATCAAAAGATGATAACATTCAAAGTCATTTCCATCAAACCAAAATTTTGAAATTCAAGCTCAGAAGGAAAATAAACATGCTTATAAAAGAGTATACTGTTGTTAAAAAAAAAACAACCAATAATCACTTCTAAGAATAACAAACAGCAACATTAATCTTCTGTAAAAGGAGGTACAACCATCAATCATAAAGAAACACAATGTTCACTGGTCAATATTTTAAATGCTGCTAACTTGCTCCTCCTGTTTTCAGTAAGCAGAAAACTTTAGTTTGACAGCAATATGAGAAGAACTCATACTGTAACTTAGATTAGTATATCCATAAAGCAAATGCCATATCATCAACATCTGGAATGATTCATATCACACTCAAGTGTCACACAAGTGTGCATTACTTATACAGTAGGGACCTGCCAATCAAAAAAGCATCACCTATCTTTGTATTTCATCTTTTGCAATAATTAAAACCTTTTGCTGAATATCTTGCATTTTAGGAGTTTATAGAAGGAAAAATTAATACATTTGTTGCACTGCTGTTTCAAACTCCTTTTTAAATTTTGAGCAAAGAATATTTGTGTGCCTATGTGTGTTTATGTGTGCCTGTGGTATCTGTGCATGACAAAAAACAAAAAAAAATTAAGTCAAAATTTTTGGGAAAAATTTACCTATAGTAACTTTATTATTATTATTATTTTTAATTTTTTTATTTTTTGCTTTACCGGGGATCGAACTCAGGACCTTGCACTTGCGAGGCAGGTGCGGTGCTATTGAGCTAAATTCCCAGCCTCTTATAGTAACTTTAGTTTTAAAAAGGTCTCCTTTCTGATTATAAACATTTTTATTCATTGATAAAACTGAAATACAGAAAAACATTATTACATAACTCCCCCACTGAAAGATAATCATCACAAAAGTTTTTACATATTATTATCTACATATAAAGAGATGGGATCATTATGGTGTGCATTTAAAAACCTATTTATAGTCAGAAAGTAATCTTGCTCATTTAGAAACATTTAAAATACATTTTATACTATTGCTTGGTTTATAAAGTTACTAAATTCCAGAAATATTTATTTAGTATCTGCTATTTCCTACAGTGAAGTTCTTAAATGAATGTATTTCCAGTTCCCAATCCAGTGCTTGATAGATACTCAGAAAATATTCTTTTGGGTTCAAAACACAACATGATGGGAATGGAAAATTAGAATAATATTGCCACCACCCTGAATAAGTTTAAAATTTGGTAGGGGTATGTCAGGGACACAATTATAACAAATGACAAGCTATAGAAAAATGTGGCAGGAAGGACAGATGAATCAAGGGGACCAAGTCTATTTGGGAATATAAAAAAAGAGGGAGACTATTGGGTGGGCACTGCAGGGTCATGGGTAGAATTTCAATTATAAAAAAAAAAGAGGAAGATTATCAGAGACAGACTTGGTCAAAAGAAAAGGCATGGGCAGTCAGTATGAGATATGAAGTATAAGAAAGCCAAACCAAATAAAAGCAAAACAACCCTCACTCCTCCTACATCCCCAAAAAGAAGGAAATAAATAAGAGAGAAGTTGAAAATATTACTTATGGACCAATTCAGCTTTATCAGAAAGGACTGAACTATAATTATGATTCCAGATGCTTCCCTTAACATAGATTATGATTTTTATCAAAGTTTTGTGCCTTTCACTAGCAGGCTTGCAAATGAACAGCAGTTATCTCTAGTTAGGAAATGGCAAGGTAAATAATCATAAAGTTTTAGTATTTAACTCTTTCGTTAAACTGGTTATGATATCCCAACCACCACACTTTAAATCAGGTTCTGACTTTCAAATGTTTACATTTGCTTTTTCTGTATTTTTCTCAGAAAGTAAGTTATCTATTCCTAATTTCTAATGAATAAATGGTAGCACTGTAGCTGTATGCTTTATTCCCAGTCCTTGAGTCCTAGATAAAAGAAAGAATGCACATTAATTAGCCATTAAATAAAAAATCAGCAAGGCAGCAGGACAGGACAAAGAAGGCCCTAATCCTTTGTAAGTAAAAGTTTGCCCTATTTCTATGTTATCACCAATCAAAATGTGATCTTGTAGTTCCTGATAAGACAATCATATATTCTTTAATGTAAAGACATACCCTATAATCACACATGTAACTTGGCAAAAATCTAAACCTGGAAGCATTAGAAAATATTCTTAAAGACTAACACATAAACCTAAATGCTGAAATACTTACTAATCTAGATTTTACTATGTTAAACTTACAGTAAATTCCCACTTACATTTCTCTCAAAAATTAAGATGTCTGAATTGCTGCTACTGCTTTCACTATATTCTACATCATCCATATTTAAACATTTTTCACGTTCTCCTTTATCTTTCACAACAAAGATAAAAGGTTTCAGACAACCCAAATCAGGTTTATTTATACATTCACAAGATTAAAGGGAATAGATATAAGGCTTTGGTCACAGAGAAATAAAAAAACTCTAAAACTTAAAATTTTATATAAAAACTTCTAAGAAAATCTTTATCATGTACCTTTATCCGATTCCTATTTTGGTTAGCAACATGGTTTTAGTGAACAAAGATATTCAAATTACTGATTTCCTAAAGAAAAATGAACTCCATTGTACTGAGCAGGCTCAGAAAAAAGATTTCTTTTTGAAAAGAGAAGAGTAATGTATAACACAGGATTTAAAATGTAAATATCTTAATGGTGTTTCAAATCTTCCCCTGACCTCCTTCACACAGAGCAGACTATAAAAATAAAAGTGATAGTTTTCTGATGTTTTTAATTCTGACAAGGCACAGATAAACATTAATAAAAGGTTCATTTTAGTTATTTAGGTATTCACAATATGAGGCACAACAAACTACTGCTAGTGACTGGTTTTCGTATATTTTCTACATTAATCATAATTTTAACATAAATACAACAAGCATTTGTAGGTCAATATGAATTATTTCAAGTTTAATTATTGTATTTCAGATTATTCTTACACTTGTATGGAGGATAAATGATTCTTCCATGATAGTCCAGTTTATCTTGATACTGTAGGCTCAAACCAACCTAAGGAAATGTTACTAGCAAAATAATGTTAGAAATACATACCCATCATCCCATAAGTCAGCTGCAGCCCTGCACTGCAAATTCTTTTTCCCAAGTAAGGTTTTATGTATTTTAATACTTCACCAAGGTATTCTAAGGACTTTGTGACCATGGCAGATTTATCCGAAAGTGTCTGGAGATTCCTGTAAGTTATACCAACAGCCTATAAATAAAGGAAACATTATTTAACTTTCCAAGTTTTATACAATACAAACTGAAAAATTTCTTTTCTCTCTCTACACAAACACACACACACACACACACACACACACACAATTACAATTACCCTTGGGCCTTCATCCTTACCAATAAAGGCTCACCACAATTAAAATTCAAATGAAAAGAATTAAGTCTTGCCTTTTATAATTAAAATAAAGTTTAAATGATGAATAAAAAATAAATTCACCAATAATTATTTATACAAAGTCTGATTCAGGAAAGTAACACTGAACAGAAACATGAAACTGTGTACAAAAAGCTTGTAATCTAATCGCATCAAGATTCTGAAACAGGTTGGTTCACCATACTTCTAGTATGGTTCAGACTTCAAAATTCCTGAATTCCTATAAGGAAAACCTATAAGTAATGTTTCCAAAGTCTTAAAAGTAAAACCTATATAAACCTATATAAAGTTCAGCTTTATGATACAATAGGTGGCCCCCATTCTCAAAATCTTTTTCGTATGCCATCAGCTGCTAGCTTAACTTTCTCAGTGGAATTTAAAAAAACAAAAAGCAAAAAAGAGTGGCAGAGGGTAGAGATGGCAAATTGGAGAGATGGTAGATAGAAATATAAGGTGGGGCAATAAGAGAACAATAAAGAGGGAAAAAGAGAAAAGGAAGTATATACAAGAATAAACCCAGGAAGGTGAAAATAAGCAAGAGTTGAAAAGCCACAAAAGGAACAAAAGAAGGCTGGCTGTCCAGAACGGAGTTAGAAAGTTTGTGGAAAGCAGTAAAGTTTTCAAATCATTTTGGGGAACTCAGGATAGACTTCAATAACTTAAACTGGATGACGAATGGCACCGATATACCAACATAGTTATGCAATGTTTCCCCCACAGCTCATGGTAGGTAACATCAAGGCTGCACTGACCCAGTGTTGAAGGTTGTAGGTCTGACCCAAAGACAAAAGGTGGCAGACTATCAGGGTATTGCTGACAGGGGCTGAAATGAGGCTTCATGTGGTATAATTATGGTGAAAGGATCAAGTGTAATCTTGAGAGAACGCTGTACTAGGACAAAAGGAAGTGGAAGGTCATAATGTCATTCACAAACTGGATGGAAGGTGGTAGTAGTCAAAGAACTTTCAGATACTTCAAATGGTGCCATCATTCAGGGTGCAGTCATGGAAGTGAGTGAAGTAGACCAAAAGTGAAGACTACTGAAAACTATAGAAGCTTTGACATAAGGGTTTAAGGTAAGTTATCTGTGGTGACATTAAAACTCCCCATGTTGATAATAAAATGTGGAATGAAGAAAAAGGAACTTAGTAAACCAAAGTGACTAGGATATTAGCAAATGAGAATGAAAGATATACTTGATTACTCCTTTCTTCTAAATTTAGCTCTGTGCCTTATTTTCTAAACTTCTTTTCCCTTGAGTAGATGTCCTCAAACTTTTTGATCTCAGTTCCCTTTTATACACTGAAAAGATGAGGATCTTGATAAGTTTTCATTATTAAGTTGTATCTTTTGATATATACTGTACTAGAATTTTGTGCAATAGAAGATAGCTAGATTCTCACTAGTTCTGCACACACTTTATATGTTACAGATGAAGAAGGTCTAGCTTCAAAAACACATAGCTAGAAGTTTGCCTCAGTTTCCACAGCAGCTGGGACTACAAGTATGTGCTACCATGCCTGGCATGTGTCTGTCGGTGTTGTGCCTGTGCTCCCGCCACCCCTGACTTTCTCTATCTCAGCAGTACTGGGAGTTGAACCCAGGGCCTTGCACATGCTAGTCAAGTACTCTAACTCTGAGCTATATGCCCAGCTGCAAAAAATGCTCTGACAGATTTTTCAATACTGTAGGAATTTCTCTTTGTTACACCACAACTTGACAGGTTGTATTTCTTGGAGCTAGTGGTAGCTAAATCATGTGTCGGAGGCACCATGGAATCTGAAACCAATGTCAATGTCAATGAACATTTCATACTCTGCTACATTCAAAGGACTTGGAGTATCTTATACTTTGAGTCAATCCTTTACTCATGACTACTTGTTAAAAAGCCTCTATCAGTGATTTGGAAAACTGCAATTTACTGAATTACACAGCTTCCCAATGTTGAAAATGTTGCATTATCCATATTGGAAAAAATCAGATGCATCAATATCACCACAATTCATATCAGAAAACTCTAGGTATCAGGAAGCTCTCAAGTTCACACTGAAAAAATACAAGTTTTTCAAAATTCTAATTTTCTCGAAAGCTTGAATTATATTATTAACAACAGATACTGTCAGTTCTCTTTGAAGTGGTAGGTTTATTTTCTTCATTCATTTTTGAAAAATTGTCTGCCATACACTCTAGTCTGAGTAACCATATTTTGTCAGCTGTTCTTTCAAGATAAAAGCAGTCACTTCAACTTGGAACTCGAATAATCATACAAGTCTTTTCATTTAGACAATCACAATGGTTTGGAATGCAGCAAAGGTGCTTTAAGTGTACTTTGTATTGTCATTCACAGAATAGCAAACAGATATGTATTCAAGGGTCAAAGTATAATAAAATTAAATTTTACTGCTTCATTAATGATATTCTTAACTGGTCCCTCCCCTATGACAGCATAAAAGTGTAAGTTATAAGAGATACAAATATAACCTTAGGTTACAATTGATTTTTATTACAGTTTCTGTAGTATTTGTGCAAAAGTTGGTATAGTTTTGAGCTGGTAAAATCTCTTGAAAATGTATTAGTAACTCCCAGGAATCTATGAACTATACTTTTGAACATCAGCACCCTAAGCATATCAATTTCTGTATGTTTAGTTTTAACCTTCCCAGACTAAAAGATGTGCATTATTTCTTTTCTCTTTCGCCAGACACAAGGGATTGAACACATGACCTCACACTGAGCTATATCCCCAGCCTTTTTAAACAAAATTTTTATTTTAAGATAGGGTCTCAGTAAATTACTCCAGATGGCTTCAAACTTGCTACCCTCTTGCCTCATCCTCCCAAGTAGTAGACAACTGTGCTTGGTTAAAGGCATGTGTTTCTTAGTACTTTAACTATAACTACTTATACATCATGCCATCATTTCTAAGCAGAAAAGTGTTACTATAGCAGGCTCTACAATGATATCCTTAAAAAGGTCTGCTTGTGTGGTCAGGCATTAGCTGGCATTTGGGGGGGCTTGAGATTTGAGAAGCTTCTCACTATTCCCTAAGAATGGCTCATTGTATCTAAAATGTCTGTTTAAATAATATAGTTTAGGACGAATACCTGCTTTCCTTCTGTAATTCTGCAAGGGCAAGGCAAGGCAGGGTGTATGTAATCAGCTTCCACTAAATAACAATCATGGACACTGAGTCAGTAATGAGCTTCTCTGATAGACAATCCTTTATCTCTTGTCACAATTCCTTGTTGGAAGAATTAAGTACATCCTGTGTAACTTCACTGGGAAAAATCTCTCAGAAGCTATGTTGGGATTCTCTGGACTTCATGCACCTTTCCCTTTGTTGTCTATGCTTTGTGTCTTTTCTCTGTAACAGGTCACAGCTTTGAGTACCACTATATGCTAAGTACCATAAGTCTTCTTAGTGAATTACAGAACCTGGAGATGATCTTACAGATCCCTGATATAACTTCCAACCAAACAAGTTTACTAGGGAACTCCTCACCTCCTTCTGATCCACTCTAAATCATCATGTTTTCATTTCTTAAGGTATCAATCACTTTTCTAGCTAAATCCAGTATTTATTTCATAACAATGCAGAAATCCCATAATCATTCAATCTTGAATTCTTGCTGAACCTCACTAGTTTCAGACCAATAGGTATCTTATACCTATAATTTACATTAGTGTTACTAATTTTCACTAAAGTCATTTGGTCAAATCATACTTATTTGAAAATCTTCCTAGGATACACTGTAAACATCTTATACCAAGAGACTTGGAATTCTTTACCTACCAATTGATCTATCAACAAATTAGTGCTAAGCATATAATACGTTATATTATTATTTCAACCTTAGTATATGACTTGTATTCTCTGAAAAGTAAAAGTTCTATAACATATTTGGTTTTTAAAATCTCTAAGAAGTGCTAGGTAATGGTATCTAGTATTTGGAAGGGAAAAAAAGCCTTTGTCTGCTTAGTGATAAAAAAGAAATTTGGCTGTGTAATGCAATGGACTTCTATTTAGTGATAAAAGAACACTTAATTTGGCCTGGATTAAATTATGGAAGACTCTGAAAACTACCAATGGAAAGCCTAACTTCTACATCCTTTTCTGATCTAGTACATCTCCTAGCACTCTGTAAGTTTCCAACTAACTGAGGCTTGAGAGTCAGTGAACAATTAAAGTGTTCAACAGAAATGTGTATTTTATACCCGTATATTCTATTATTAAATACTGTTAGGGGTTATAGAACATTTCTAATTGTTATATGTAATTGTACTTTAAACTCAATAGAAACCAATGGAAGAATTAATAATTAGGGAAAGAGCTTATTATGTGTATTTATTTTCAGTATAGTTAATACAGACCATTCTGTAGAAAAACAAACTAAATCTTACTGTAAATACCTTACAAAAGACACTAATCCAAAAACATTAAGAACCTTAATTGGGCTTAGAAAACAAATACTCTCACATAAAATATATTCCTTTCAAATTAATAATTAAAAATGAAATTTTGAGTGGAGTTATTATCGAGAAAAACAAATGGATTAGATTTTAAAGTCCCAATCATATTACATATGCAGTAGTTGGGCTTATGATTACCATGCATGGAACAGAATGGATAATATTCAGCTGGAACTATTATGGACCCTATACGTGTAAATTTAGCTCCTGAATACCTAAACAACATGATTATCTAGTAATTTCAGCAATACAACATTCTCACGGTTTTGTTTTTAATCTCATGGTAAAGTTTTTATGTAGTATTCTTTAATTTTATTGTTCTTCATTAAATATAAATTTTCTGCTGTCTTTAAGAGTGTTTTGTACTATGCTTTAGATTCACATTTTTCTTCTCCCAGAATTTCACAATAGCAGCTGACCAATAACATAATTCAATTTAAAACAATTTATTTTCTAGAAAATCAGTGTAAATAATCTGGACAATTAATAAATAAAGAATACCTCAAGGAACTGAACAAGGGCTTTTTTAGGATCTTCTGGGATGGGTAAACATTCTACTTGAGCCTTTGAGAAAATATTCTTTACTTCTGAGAGTTTAAATATTAACCTTGTCAGTTCAGCCAGCTGTTCCAGATAGTCTTTTTCTGTTAAAATAAAATAATATTTATGTCTCTTAGATAAACCTATACAAAATATAAAATTTATATAATTATATATACATGATTTATAAAATTATAAGAATGTAGCATTCCTCATTTATGATATACTTTCCTTTTTTTCCCCCTGCAAATTGAACTCAGGACCTTGTGCTTGCCAGGCAGGTGTGGTGCCACTGAGCTAAATCCCTGGCCCCTATGATATGCTTTTCTTTAAAATTCAAATTGCCAAAAAATTAAAGACTGAAGTAAGTTGCTCTCACTCATGAACATCATAGGTCTAAGTGTTACTCATGGAAAGCCAACAGATGTAATAAGCAATAGAGAAAATTTAGAGTAATTTTTCAGGCCAGATATTGTGTAATTTATAAATGGCTATGTACAACATCTTTAAGAAAAGGCATGTCCTACAGAAGACAGAACTGTATGGAACAGTAAAAAAAAAAAAATCACTCAATGACTAATAGCACTAATAGCATAAGACAGGTAAAATATCTAATAAAAATGGGAGAAAATTATTCATAATTGGATATTTTCTTTTTAGGGTGTTCACATTATGACATCTGGTTAGTTTATTTATTTATTTATTTATTTTGGTACCAGGGATGGAACTCAAGACTTTGCGCTTGCGAGGCAGGTGTGGTGGCCGCTGAACTAAATCCTGGGCCTGACATCTGGTTATTTTAGATTTCTGCCTTTTTGTATGATCAATTTCTTCAGGATTAAAAAAAAAATCACTTGTCACTTGAGTAACAAGTTTTTCTTCTGGCTTCCAAGGGATGAAGTTCTTTTATCTTTATTGAAGGGAAAATTTGTCATATGTAGTTAAGAATAACATATCAAGAAAAAGGAGCAGGATACAAAAGGAAATAAACTTCTACTTATATTCATATCTACTTATAAATATATTTATATATTTATTTAACTTATGCAATAATCTAGAAAGCAAAAAAAGCTTTCAAAAGTGTATTCTCCAACCAAAAAAAAATGTACTACTTACTTACCAACTGCTTGTTCAGGATTTGTATCAATGAACAAATCATCAGGCCCATAGAGGTTTTTTACATACATTTGCAAAACACAACGGATCCATGATCTTATAGTTGACGATTGAAAAGATACATATCCCGACTGAGAAAGTGCTTCACATAATGTGCTGTGAAACAAGTTGATAAGTATTAAAATAAAAAATTAAAATGGCAATGTATTCCCTGAGTACAAAGATTAAAGAAACAAATTTTAACACCTCTCACATACCCTTCTTGGCCTTTTATTTTTAGAGGAATACACTAATATAGGGATGTATTGGTGAAAATGAATGATATAGATTTATACAAAAAAGCTTAAAATATTCTTGTTTTCATTTGCAATACTCTAATTTTTAACTTTCCTTCTTCCATTGATGGCATACATATAGGCGTATGCCAAGGGAAATGTTAAAGAACAATAATGATAAAACATGGGAAAAGCTAGGGGTCTATAACTAGCTAGGTGATATAAAAGTGAAGGAAGTGGTAAGTAACAGGAAGAAAACAATGGTTCTTGGAGTAACTAAACAGAGAAGGGGTCATGACTGCAGGAGTAAAAAAAAACATTAAAGACAAAATGTATTTCCTTCCTGTATCTCCTGATCAATTACATTGCCACTCCCTCCTTTTCTGCTTTTCCACTCCACATGCAATAAAGATTACCTCATACAGAACTCCAAAATAACATTTTCCAAAAATGTGAAAAACAATTTCTTTCTATGAAGCCAATGGCCTAGCTAAATCTGCTTTGTAATCTATTTAAAAGAGGGAATAGAGAAGATAGGGATGATTTTAACTTTAACCTACCACCTCTCAGGACCTATATGTAGAAGTTCTTGCAAGTTTCCTTGAGATTTGGACAGCATAAATGGAGAGTCAAGCTATGAAGAGCTTGCTGTTGTAACTTTCCATTGTAACCCATGCTGCATTTCCCAGACAAAGTATGTACTTTTATTTTTGCTTTTACCCTTTTTTTCTCTTTACGTAGCCCAAACTCACTTTGTAGAGCCAATTTCTCCCCCACTCTTCACTTTTACTTTCTCAAATGAACTTTGACACTATTTCTTTGCTTGTTTTGTCCAATTCTTTGTTGAGATGAGAAGAACCTGGAATCTAACTCTAGAGGGAGAGGTGAGCTGCTAAGAATCTGGTAACATTTAGCTGAGGAGCCACTTTAAGAAGCAGGTTACCGGATAACACTTCTGTATTATTTCTACTGTAACTTTAACTACAGTTGTTCTTTGGCCACTGGTCATTGGCTCTGGGCTGCACAACAAGTACCAAAGACAGTGGGTACCAGACTGTTTTGGCTGGTGTTATGACTTGTATCTATATGTCCCTCCAAAGCCTCATGTGGTCATAGGTGGGGCTTTTTCAGAGATGGCTGGATGTAGAGTGTGTGACACTGGGATTCAGGGTGTGTGAGTACTAAATCAGTCCACTGATGGGTTTGCCATAGTTCTGAGCCTGAGTGCTATCCACCCTAAGGGCGAGTAGCCTGGGTAAAATACCAGGGACAGAGAGAGGGCTAGTGTGGTCACTTGTTGCTTACTGGTTGGTATTTCACTGCTGGCTCCCTTCTGCCTGCCCTGCTTTATCATGAACTGTTTCTCCTCTGTGATGCCCCTCTGCCTTGACACTCTGCCTCGGAGCCAGCTGACTATGGACTGAAACCTCTAAAACTGAGACAAATAAACCTTTCCTTCTTTAACTTTGGGTGTCAGGTATTTTGTCTCAGTGATGAGATAAATAACTGAGACAGTTGGAAAGGGCAGCAAGTCACAAGGCGATCAACATGGACAATTTCTATTTGCACATGGAATACCAAACACAAGTACTGGGACAAAATTTTTATGTCAAAATGTGTTTAATACCAAATTTGAGTAGTTTCAAAGTAGTAGAGTAGCAAAGTATGACACTATATCATGCCTTTCACAATGGCAACTGAGCAAGGTCACTTTATGATAATACTAAACAATTTTAAAAGGGCTTAACCAGCAGCATTAACCTGAATAAAAAAAAAAGAAAAGCTATTAAACATTAGCTTCCCTGTGATTACTACAGTCAAAAAGATGATCCGAAAGCAAAAAAAAAAAAGCCAAAGCGAGAGTATATACGGTAATGATCAGCTTTAACTTACAAAAATTCTTGTTTGTTTTTTTTTTTCTTTTGGTATTGGGGATTGAACTCAGGTCCTTGCGCTTATGCAGCAGGCGGTAAAACCACTGAGCTAAATCCCCAGCCCAACTTACAAAAATTCTTAACCTCCCAAGGGTAAATCAGGATTTACATTAATGTGTAGGTCTGAAATATAGCCACATACCTATTTTGCAGTAAATGACTTAAATATCTTGCCACAACTTGGGGCCAGATGATATCATCCCAACCAAAAAGCTGCATTATTGATATAGCTGGCTGAGGCTGAAGATCTGATGGGGCTGTGCCTGGCATATCCACTGCCAGCAAAGTAAAATCTAGATTTAAAATGGGAGAAAACTAAGGTAAGAAAAAAATTTCAAAACGTGCTTCCCAAAATTATATCAATAATGATAAAAATACCAAATAACAAAATGTCATGTTTAGAAATATAGAACAAAAAGTTAAAACTGAATTAAATTCATGTTGTCATAAGAAATTTCTGTTAAGAGCATCTTGCTTTCCAATAAATGGTGTAGAAGCATCTATCTCAGTACTGTCATTACATATCTACAATGGCTCCTTCAAATCAAGCCTGAGGTTTCTGCTAATGTGCTGCCATCATTCAAAGATCATTTAAAAATATTTCCAGCATCTACCATTCTCCAATTAAGCTAATTTAGTTGTTACCTACTATAGGTGAGAAATGTACTCACCTTGGGCACTGGACAGTCTCTTCTATTAAATCAGGATCTCCCAATCAGTGACTTCTTACTTCCTTTAGAACCCACCCATTAGGAACTAGAAATCTTTAGTTACTGTGCTAAACAAATTCACTTTATTTTGTGAGTTCCTGGGAATCCAACAATTCAGCATGTACTGTATTAATTTAGGCTTCTCAATCGTTTATAAAGTACTTCCTCCTATGCAGCTCTCTCAAATGGTGACTGTTGATTCTCCCTCTCTCATACCACTTGACATGCAGATTTTTGCTTCTAGATCATTCTCCCTTTTCCCCCAAAACTCATACATATCATTAGATTATACAAGCAATGAACTCTTCTTGTTGTACTCACCTAGTTTCCCACTTCACTTTATCCCTCCTTCCTTACAGATTGAGTTCACTGTTATTTTTCTCCAAGAGCAATCCTGTCACAATCCTTTGTGATATTTCTTCCAGCAGTTTGGCCTGTAGGTTTCTTAAAACTCCTCTTTTCCGTGAATCTATCCATTCTACTTTACCCACTCACTCCCATGATGGTGATGCCCAGTAACCCTGGTATTGCTAGTAATTACAATCCCTCTATAATTTGACTTTTATGTATCCCACTTTTTGATAACAAATTTGCTTCCAATTCTGCTCCTCTAGGGCTGCCACTCCAGCAAGTCTTTGATTCCATCAGGACCTAAAACCTGTAGATCCTACATATTTTTCCCTCTGCCTCTCTGCTTTCACACCTTTCTGGCTCTCTTTAGCAGGGTCCATTACTATGCTTATTGTGTAAACCAACAATTCCCTTGCTCCTTTCTTGATTCATTTTACTTTCTCCTATTTTTTCTCTTATTTTATTTTAATTCTTGGCCTTCTGCCCACATGTACCTTCACCTGCACAAATAATGGAAAACAAAAATGCTGACTAGTCTTAAATTTAAGACTTCAAACAGGCCATTACAACTGGTCACCATTCATACTATATTCCCCCGGTCCATTCTTCATGGGTACTACTGAATACATTCTTTCTTCATCAACAGCTGATACATCCTCTCCCTTCTTCACTTTCAGTGATGGCTTCTGATACTTCTTTATAGGACCATCCTCCTCCATGCTGGTGATTGAACCTGGGATCTTCTGCATGCTACACATCTTCTCTACCACTGAGCTACACCCTCAGCCCCACTACTTTACAAGGAAAGGAGAAGAACAATAACTATCACAAGCTCCAATTGCATTTACCTAGCTGCCTATTGACCTATTTACTCAGCCATCTCTTCTGCGACTAGAAATGATTTGAGGCCAAATTCTTGTGGGATCCCATCTTCTCTTGGGACTAAAATACTAGTGACTTTCTTATACCATCAAATTTTCCTTCACTGTGGGACATTTTCATTAGTCATTATAAACATGCTGAAATCTCTCCCATGTTATATAAAATAAAAACAAACCCTTCTCTTTGACACTACTTGTTTCCCTAGCTCACATCCCTATTTTTCTTTTTTTTTTTTTTTTTTGGTACCAGGGATCAAACTTGGGTCCTTGTGCTCGTGCAGCAGGTGGCGAAACTACTGAGCTAAATCCCCGGCCCCTATTGTTCTTTTTCAAAAAAATTTTTATTTAATTTTTTTCTTTTTTTCCCTAAAGAGTGATATTAAAAAAGATTAAGATTTGTTGTCTGTAATTCTTCTTTTTCACAAATTCTCTTGAATCATCTTCCATCACTCAATTCTCTACTACCCCAAAAAGTCTCTTCAAAGTCACCAGTGATGTTCTTGTTAAATCCAATGACTGGTTCTCAGGCCTCATCTTTGACCCATGAGCAGCATCTGAATTGTTGATTACCTCTCTTTCCTGATTTCCAGGGCACCGTACCTTCTTGGTTTTTCCTTACCAACACTCCTTTATCATCTCTTCCTACCCTACAAATCTCAACACAGAAATACAGGACAGCCCAATCCTCAAGACTCTCTTTTCATTCATACTTATACTACTGGATTCCATCCAGTTTCATGACTTTGAAAACCACATACTCATAGACAGTTTCTTAATATATATATTTTCCACTTTAGACCTCTTCTCTGAACCCTAAACTCAGTATGCAGGTTCCTGCTTAACATATCTATTGAGATTATAAATGACATCTAAAAAGAATCCAAAATAAAAAAACATTAGCCTCTTCTCATAAAATGTGTTGTTGCCACAATCTTTCCTATCTCACCAAATGACTAATTACCCTTAACTCGTTTCATTAACTACTTTATCCTTACCTTATCCATTTGGCACATTCTCTCAGCTCTAACTTCAAAACAGTTTTCTCTACTTTTAGATGGGAAACTTTGACTACTTCTCATCATCTCTACTGCAATCACTTTAGCCCAAGATGCTCATTTCTGGATTATTGCAATATTTCCCTAACTGGCCTCCCTATTTTTCCCTTTGCCTCTCTTGTCAATTGTAACTTACCAGCCAGAAAGATCCTATCATTCCTCTGCCTAAAACTTAGCAAGTTTCACAGCAAAAGCAAAAGTCTTATGTCCACTTACAAGGTAGGATATAGACTAGCTCTCCATTGCTTCTTAATCACATCTCTGACTTCTCTTGCCTTTTTTTTTTTATTCCACATGACCCTTTATTGCTTCCTTATGGTTCTTCAAACACATCAGATATGCTCTTGCCTCTGGTCTTCTGCTAGCATGACTTCTCCCCTCTTTCAGGTCTTCGCTCAAATGTTATTTACTTGGGCCTTCTAACCACTGTATTTAAAATTACAACCTTCCTCTGGCCTTTACCATCCCCATCCTCTTCTGTATTTTCATTTCTTTCCATAGAATTATCACTATCTAACATTATACATTTATAGTTTATTCATTTTTGGTCCTCTCCTCCAGTAGACTATAATCTTTATAACAATAGGTAGCCTTGTTCTGTTTATTTCATTGGAATATCCCTAAGCCCTATAAAAGTAGGTATTTGATGCCTTTTTTAAAATGAAAGGAATAATTCTCTTCTAAATTATCAACTCTTTATTTCAAATCATCTCAAAACCCATGCACTTTGCTTTGTAAACTGATGCAGTATTTTTGTTGCTGACTGATTGGCAGATAGGATGATGAACATAAGAGATAAGTCATACTGGCTATTAATGATTGTTTTGCTTTAACTGATTGAATATCAATACTTGCTTTTACAGATCTTACAGCAGTTAGAAACCACTGCCCTGTCACAATACTTCAGTCACAGTAAAAGTCTTAAAAATATGAAATGCTACCAGAATTCTACATTTGCCTACATTTATATTATTTAGTCTTTTACAGTATGTAGTTGCTTTTAACTCAGCTTTCCTTATTCATACCAGGGTAAGATGAATATTTGCTGAGATATTAGGTTTTTAAAGTACATAAAACATCGTTAATCTTTCTTTAGACACGTGCAATAACCATACTGATCTCTATGTATTCTACCACTTCTTAACATATTTTGGGCAAGATATTTCTTTGAGAAAGATAATCCCTTCTTAGGAAAACAGCATATAAGCACATATATTCAAAATCTTGCCTATAATTTCATATGATTCAGAGTTCCCTAAATTTTTGTACATGACCTTAGAGCAATAATCAAATTAAGTAAAAATTGTATCTAAAACAGAGTCTAGTAAAAATAAGAACAATAGCATTCTATATATTCAATGCCATTTTGATCTCAGCCTCTTGGTGCTGAAATTATTTTATACCTAGGTATGTGCTTGTAAAATCTGAAAATAAACTAGAACTAGACATAATCAAATGCTACAATTACTTTCCAAGTAATATGTAATTCACTTTATCTTTCTGGATGTCAAAATGTTTATTATGATGTTATAAAGCAGTTTTTTTTTACCAAGCAAATGGAGGAAAATACTGACAAACAGCCTGCAAAAAAAGAAAAGAATTAGCAAATTAACAGTTAATGCTGACCTGCAGCTGCATCTGCAAGTTGTGAGAGAGGCATGATCTCTGCCATTCTCTGACTCTTCAAAAATGAAAAGAAATGTCTCCATAGTGCACTGGCAATTGCAGCAAGGTGGCGCTCTTTAGCCAATAATGAAGACTGCACAACTAGGTCTACATTCTCCTTTTGAAGCTCCTGACACAATTGTTCATGAACGCTTCTACAAAGAAATGAAAATACAGCTAACATCCAAGGAATACTTACAGAAATCTTTTTAAATACATTTTTGCTTTTTTATTTATATTATATGAAAACTGAAGGACCGTTTTATATAATTAAAACCTTTATGACAAGACATAATGCATTTCTGGTTATTTGATGGATGAATGATGGGATATTAAGCACCACAAAGTTAATGTTAATTACTGTCAACCATTAATTATATGCTTTTTAATATGTCAGATCCAAATGAGAAACCGGCAGCTTCAGAATGAAGGTCTGCATTTTGCAACTCATTTATGACAAGTGATTTTACTTACAATCTAGACATGACAACAATTTTTTAAACCATTTTCTCCTCAGGGCTTTAGGACACAGATATACTAGGAGGAAAGTAAGTATATCTGGTTTATATGTGAGAGTTTAAATGTAACAAAACTCCTTGTTTAAGAAAGAGCCTTTGTGCTAGTATTGAAAACTGCTGTATTATAGTTTTAGTGCCTTGAATTAAAAAGATTCATAATTATTTTCACAAATGACAGTAGACAAAATAAACAATAAAAAGCTACTCTTCATCAAATAGTAAAACATAATTTATTACTGCCTTAAATTTCAAATTATCATCTAATCTCTAGTCTTGCTTAATTAAGGTGAGAATTTAGACATCTTTACACCCTAATAGAAGCAGAGAGGAAACTGAGATTACCAAAGTAAAAGGGGGAAATACTAAGAAATTTCCTTATTGATCTGGATAAGAAAGCATTTACACAATGCACCTAGCAATTAATAATTTGCATTAAATGCTATTATTCCTGTTTCTGTTTATATCACTACCAGATCAACTGAGAGTAGACATAACTCATGGATGCCATCATTCTATTAACTTTCCTTAATTATACAGAGAGCAGTGAGAGATAACCAATGGGAGTAAAGCAGAAGACTTCCTGACAGAAATACCATTCCACTAAGAAAAAAAACCAATACTTAAAACTTTGTATTAATTCCAATACAGTATTCTTGATGTTTTGTAATAGTTTATCTTGACTGGGCATGGTGGTGCATGCCTATAATCCCAACACTTGGGAGGCTGAGGCAGGAAGATCACCGTGAGTTCGAGGCCAGCATGGGCCACATAGTGAGTTCAAGGCTAGTGTGAGATACACAGTGGGATCCTGTCTTGAAAAACAAAATAAAAAGCAAAACACACACACAAAATTAGTTTATTTAGGAGAGAAAAGCAGTGCATTGAAGCAATTCCAAAAAATGATTAAAATGGTTTCAAGACCACATCTTAGAAAATGTTATTATAACTACATACAAAGGAGTAAACTTTCAAGTATAAATATTTTACCATTAGGATCTTATGTCTCTTTATATTTAAGTTCTGCATAACTGTAGGATATTACTTAATCTTACTTGAAGTATTGAAAAAAGTGTACAAATACTTGCAGAAAAAATAGTATGCAATTCTACTAAAGGTAAACTAAGTATGTTCTATGTCCTCTCTGTGTAAAAACCTGCCTGAAATGTTTCCAACTTGAACTAGTAGCTAAAGACCATTTGGGGCCCTTTACACCTTGGAATAAAATAATAAACTACAATAACTCATTTGGCAATTCATTCAACTGCCTACACATCAATATAGGCACAGCACATGCCTCTACACTGAGGTCTAAGTAGAATAATACCACCATTTTTACTACCCTTGAGAGATTTTTCAAAATGTACTGTTTTCAAAGAATGATAAATAACACTGTACTGGATAGGAAAATATTGTTCATTGTTTCTAAATAAACCTAAATAATTTTAAATTATCTATTTTTCAATAAGTAAAACCTATTTCCTAGAAAGGGGTAACATTTATGATCATCCTGTAGATCAAAGAAGTTCTTTTAACTAAAAACCAGACCCCTAGATCTCAGTAGTAATAAAAATCAACTCAGAATAGATTAAAAACTTACAGGTATGATATGAAACTACTGAAAGAAAAAGTGGAAACACTTTAGGACATTGGAATGAACAAGGAATTTTTGCGTTAAGACCCCTAGAACATAGGAAGTAAGCTAAAATAGGAAAATGGTATTATATCAAACTAAAAATCTTCTGCACAGCAAAGAAAACAATAATCAGAGTGAAGAGATAACCACCAGAATGGGAGAAAGTACAGTATTTGTAAATTATACATCAAAACAAGGGGTTAATGTCCAAAATATGTAAGAAATTTTGAAACTCAACAACAAAACAAATAAAAGCAAACCAATTAAAAATGGGCAACAGACCCCAATGACATTTACCAAAAGAAAAAATACAAAGGACCACTAGCATACAAAAATGTGCTATCACTATCAGGAAATGCAAATCAAAACCATAATATCACTCCATCCTAGTGAGAATGGCTATGATAAAAGAAAAAGACTAGAGATAACAAGTGCTAGAGAGGATGTGGAGAAAAGAGAACTCTTGCATACCATCTTTGGGAGTATAAATGAGTATAGCCATTATGAGAAACAGTATGGAGTTTCCTCAATTAATGATAAATAGAACTACCATGATTCACCGAAAATCTCTCTCTCTATATATATATATATATATATATATATATGTGTGTGTATGTATGTAAATATAATCTCCAAAGGAATGAAATTAATATATCAGAGACAACTACATTCTCATGTTCATTGCAGCACTATGCACAACAGCCAAGAAATTCAAACAACCCAAGTATCCATCAACTGATGATGAATGGATAAAGAAAATGTGGTGCATACACAATGAAATACTATTCAGTCATAAAAAGAATGAAATCCTATCATTTTTGACAATGGATGGAACTGGAGGTCATTATGTTACGCAAAACAAGTCAGTACATACAGACAACTCTTATAAGATGTCTCTTACATGCAGAATATAAAAGTTGATTTTATTTTAGTTGGAGTAGAATGTTGATTACCAGAGGCTAGAAAGAGGCAGGGAAAGGAAAGTATGGAGAAAGGTGATCAAACAGATATAGCTATAGTTAGACAGGAGTGAGAAGTAATGGTATACAACTGCACAGTAGGATGAATATAGATAACAATTATGAACTGTATAGTTCAAAATGCTAGAAAAATTATTCTCAATGTTTTCACAAGAAATGAAAAATGTTTAAGAATAGATGTTTAACCTGATTTAAACATTACACAATGTGTAAATATATCAAAACATGTTATATAATTAATATGTAAATTTTGTTTTTTATGTATCAATAAAAAAACCAGAACTTTATGAGATAACACATTAATACTCTATACAGATGAAACTCATAGTGGGAAAGTTAAATAACATGGTCAAAGGTCACACAGCCAAGAAGGGATGATTCCATAACCTAAACCTAAATCTGACTCTGTAGCCCATATCTTTCCTTAAACACTAAGATTCATATTAGTTCTAAAAGGATTAAGCACTGATAAACTTTCTTTTCTCTTTGTTTTGAAGCAATTTCAGAAAACTTAAGAAAAGGAGCTGAGAGTCCCATGTAGCTTTGCTTTTAAAAAGCCATGAGCAATACTAGAATTTTGTACTGGGAAGACTATAAGAGATAACAGAAAAAAAAAATGAATTTGAGAAAGGCTAACAAATTTGAACCACTTTTGACCCCAGAATAAAATGAAATACTAGTGAGTATAACTAGTGTATAACTACTGCAGGGATACTATTCAGAGCTCTGAATATGTTGATTAAAAAGCAACCACAAGGACCCAACAAATGAACAAACCATTAGGAAAAAATTTAAAGATAACAATTACATCTTTCAAGGTAGAGAATAAATTCCTATTAAATGCAAGACACTGACTCTAAGCCAAATTTGTTTCAGAAATATACACTCATTTATTGTTTTGAATTTGAAAAGAAGCTATATACCCTTGGAAAATGCAGAATATTTTCTGTTGCTTGTTTGAATGTTCAAGGTGTATTAAATTGGATGAGAAAAATTATTTGCAATACCAACATAGAAAAAAAGCTATTTAAGACTTTATAATAATTTCTCTATTCATGAAGAAATCAGTGACACATAGAGGAAATACCAAGGATACCATAATGGAGTCTCTGAGAGAAGAATCACATTTCTGCACTATAGCCGAATAGTTAAACATACCCCATGCAGTCACAGGCAATCACATTATCTGGACCAGAGAACCAACCAAAAAAAGACCACTGGAAAATAAATTTATTCTACTAGATGTAACCACTGCACATCTACTGAAGGTACATTTACGAAAATACAAATATTAAAAGATGTTCCATCACTACACGTGTCAATGTAAAAGAAAACATAAAACAAAATACTGTAAAAAAATATAGTACAGTACTAGATGCAATGGCTGTTTTATGAGGTATTATCTACTTTTTTCCAACAAGCAGTAGAAAAGTATGAAAGTAGATTAATTACACAAATGGTAAAATGTGATTTATGGTCACAAACTAAAAGATAAAACAGAAAAAAGATATAAGCTCTCCAAATATTCAGCAATCGTTTTGAATAAAGACAGATTTCACATGGGCTAAAATCATTTTGGAGATATACACATGAGGAACTACACATCATTATAAAATTTGAAATATAGTAGGTATCACAGTTGCTGAATGTCACATTATTCAAATTGCAGCTCTCATAACAGAAATAATAGCATTTATGCTATTTACTGGTATTTACCATGAGACCAACACCATGCCAAGTGTTTTATAAGGATTATTTCTCGTCCTGTGAGTTAAAACAACTATTATTCAAACCTTGTGTAAATGAGACAAAAGGAAGAACTATGTTGGGTAACATGGCTGGGTATTAGCAAAGGTACCCAGAGCTATGTGACCCTGGAAAAAAGGGACTTGCCAATATAGAGCTGTGTGACTGCAAAAAGGCATCTCTCGATTCCTGTTTTCTTAAGAGTGAAGAATAAAAACAGCTGTTGCAATATCCACCTAACAAGGTTACCATGAAACCACATGGAATAATGTCCTCAAAACTGTTTATAAGCCCATCATTAAACCCACACCCAGTTATCCACCTGTTTCATTGATCCTGTTTTAGCTGTTTCCTGATTCCTTCATCTGACTGTTCTTCAGCCCCTTTTCAAGATATTTGTCTGCCTATTTCATACCTTGATTTCTCATATTCACTTACCCATTTTACCCTCATTTCCTTACTCCCACACAGACGTACATTATTGCGATCATCTTTAGAGCTTTCTGAGAGTACCAATATCCTAGATCACTAAAGCTGTTTCTGAATGTTACAGTGTTGAGGCCTCCTATAGTTTGGATCTGGATTTCCATAAAAGGTCTATGTTGTAAAGGCTCGGTCTCCAGCAAGGTGCTACTGGGAGGTCACAGAGCTTTTAAGAGATGGGGCCCAGGGAGAGGTTCCTAGGTCATCAGGGGGACGCTCTGGCCCCACTTTTCTTCTTCACTTCTCAGCCACAAGGTGGGCAGTTTTGCTTTGTCCTATGCTTCTGCCATGATGTACTGACGTGTCCAAAGCATTGAGGTCAACTGATCATGAACTGAAACCTCCAAAACTCTGTGCCCAAATGAATCTTTTCCCTTTATTTATCTCAGGTGCTTGTTACACTAATAGCAGACTGATACAGTACCTGAGCACACCATTTGTTTTACAATTCTCACTCAGTAGATCTGGTGAGGGGTCTGAGAATTCATATTGCCAGATACTGCTAGCCCACAGTCCTGGCTTTCCTCATCTATAAACTGGAAACAGTAACAGTGAACAAAGGATTAAAATTTGTTAATAAGAGCCAAACACGTTATAAAAATATACATTATATAAAATAACTAATCTTTGATTCTTTGATCAATAATTACCCCATTTAAGAAGGATACCCTATTTATTATATCAGATAAGGAAAAGGCCTTGCAACTAGTAGCCTATGGATTACAATAAGGAATAAGATTGTACATAATTCTGGAAGAAGGTTAAGAACCACTGTTCTGTACCTGTTAAAACAAGTTATAGGTTTGTTTTTAAAATAATGGGAAGAAAGATCATAAAGGGAAAGGACAGGTAAGAAACAAGTGAAAAGGAGGAAAGTAAAAGTATAAAAAGGTATTTAAAATCCATTCACTTACTCTCTAATCTAACATGTATCATATACGTTCTATGCAGTAGGGATACAAAGTTCACAAAAGAGAGGAAGTCTCTAACCTCATGAAGCTTATATTCTGAATGAAAGGAGCTAAGGTAGGATGATCAAGAAACATCTTTTGAGAAGGTGACATGAGCATAGATCTAAAAAAGGGAAGGAATCACATGTACATATGAAGAACATTCCAGAGAGAAGCAACAGCAAGTGCAAAAGTACACAGGTTGGCAGTTTCACAGGCTCAAGAAACAAAGAGGAGGAGGCCAACATGGCTAAAACACAATGGGTGACAGAAGGAACAACAGATGAATTCAAAGAGGTAACTGGGTTCCAGATCATGTAAGGTCTTGTAAGCAAGGATAAGGACTTTGTGTAAAGTCAACATGGATAATAAACCACAAGAGCAGAAGTATAAGACAATTTACATCTTAAAAGGAAGGTAAGAAGGATATTGAGGATTAAAAGCAAGTAATTATTCTGACTATAAAGGAAAGTCTTTTTAAAGGCAATTAAATGAATAGAAATGGAGCCCCATTTGTTCAGTCACATGTTTTCTTCATTGACTAAGTTACTCAATGACATTTCTTGTCTATTATTAGAGATATAAAAACCAGAAAAGCAGTTCCTAATGTTAAAAAATAAAATCAAGACTTTATTCTGAAGGTAGAAAGGGGTCAAATGGAATGGTTCTGAATTAGAGAATGATATAATAAAAACTGTACTTTTGGAAATGATTAATCTGGTAATGGGGGAAAAAAACTTACCAGAGTAATGGAGACCAAAGAACTAATGGGAAGTTTGAGTTACTTTATGAAGGAAAAGCAGACTAACACTAATTACTGGGCCTTGTGTACGGGAGAGGACAGAACAGTCTAGATTATTGCCAAGTTTTGGGGAAATGGAACTAAAAGTTAGGAAAGGTAGAATGTAATTTGATTTGAATACAGAAAATTTTTGATTTGAATACAGAAAATTTAAGTTAACATCATCAAAAACTTTTTCAGAAATCTAGACTGAGAGTCCAAGGGCACATTCATACTCACAAATCCTCTCGTCATTAGTTCAGATCATTATAATGAACAAGTCAGTGTTTATTTTACACAGGCACTGTATTAGATACTATTAAATATGGTTCTTATTCTCAAAGAATATACAGTTAAGGGTTGAGACAAAGGCAAACACAAAGTATTAAAATCCACAAGAAAATGAACTGAGGGTTCCATGAAGGCTTCTTGGAGGCACACTATTTTCATTAAGTTGTATAAATTTCAGGAATTTAATATTCTATGAAAAAAGCATAGTGACATGAAACTGCACAGTGTAAGAGAGCAATCACAAACAATCTGGTATTTCTAGAGAATGAACAGTAAAGAAGAATGATGGAAAATGTTAACTAGAATATGGACAAAGTCAGGGTCAGTGGACAACCATGCCATTTTAAAAATTGGAGCCACATATAGACAATTCTTAAAGGTTGAAAAATATTTACCAAAACAAACCAACTTCTATACTTTACATATATCTTTATAGTTTGTTCCCAGTGTAACTCAGAGCATGTAAGGATTGCCAATATAATTATGTGTTTAACACCCTGGTTAACAGCACAAGGAATGTTACAGTACTAGTTGTCTTGGAAGTATTTTCATGAAAACATTAAATTTAATGAATATGTACATATGTGACTTTGTACTTATACCAATAAATATATAGAACTACTCATCACAATATTCTCTTTCTCTCATGCTTGAGTGCTTAATGTTCTCATCTAATAAAAGTAAGCTTGGCAGCTCAACATAGCAAGCTTGACCTTATTATAAGCATCAGCATTATTAGCAAAATGTACTGCACTCTCAACAAATGGATGCTCTATTGTACTATCCTAAGTTCAATATGTTTATTTTATTGCAGTCTCTATGTCTACCACTTATTCTGTCTTTGGGGAGACAGCTTAACCTATAATCAACAGTAATATCCCTGAACACAAGAGAATCAAAGAAAAACTGTCATGTTAGATGTTAAGGTTTAAATTCTATAGTACTTCAAGATGCCTTCAAGGAAATGGTTAGGGTAATGGTGACAGTTAAGGGTTGGTTTAAGTTCTTTGGAAGTATAACCATAAGAAACTATCATTAGACAGATGTTACGACTTGGGAATTTCTACAACAGCAAGGGAACAATCACTGCCTGGTTATGGTAATTCATTTCCAAAGGGGTATTGCCACAGTGACTTTGTACTGCTTATTTTCAGTTAGGGCTCCAATTTCCAGGAACTCACCCGCAAATTTAATTATAAGCATATGGGTAAAAGGTCACAGATGAAAGTGACCGAGGGAAAGACAATGGCTACAGCATGACACAACACTAGTATATTTCTAGATTTGCCTGCTACCAGAGTATCATATGGGTAAGATTATGAATTAAGATCTAGGATCTTTGTCCTGGAAGTTAAGACTCAATCAGAAGTAAGACCATTTCTGTAAAGAATCTAACAACAAAATGCATATGTCTTTGATAAAATAACTAATATGGTAAAAAAATTTTTTTTTAGAATTTCACACATGGTTCAACTGTAAATTGATAAGGTGTAACTGAGCAAACACATATGCAATGGATCTTATTCAAAATGTTATACGTACAATTCTCATACAAGAAAAAGAAATGGGAAACCTTTAGGAACTAATGGCCAGAAAAAAAATTAGAATACATTTATTCACAATGCAGGCAATAATGTGAACAGAATATTTATGGAATATGGCTTCATTCTGAAGCAGAGGCCACTAGTCTAGCTTAGCAGCACTGTAGTCAGTAATTACTCCTGATATTAAACATACCTCAGTCTTCAATATCCTTCCTCTTCTTGATCATTCCACTCTCCTTGCCCTCTCTGTGTCTTGCTTTGGTTATTCTATCATTTATTGACTACGATGTAATTTTTGAAACATGGTCATAAATTATTTGACACTCCCTGAATCTGGGAGATCTTGTGACTGTTGTGACTAACACAGTACAAAAGATATGACATTAAGTGATTAAGGTGTGGTTATAAAAAAAAAAAAGGAAAAAAGAAAGACCACGAAGTCTCTATACTGTTTACTTGGAAAACTCACTTTTAGAATGTTGAAATGCCAAAGATGAAGTCAAATTACCTTAAGAACCCTCTTTTAGAAGCCACAGGTAGCACTCAGTCAAGTGCCAGGTCATCCTGTTCTCTGGCAATTCTAGCTCAGATACCAGATGCATTAATGAAGAAGCCACCGAGAATCTGTATTCTCCAACTTTAACTGTTCCAGTCTCACTCTTTTGAGCTACCTCCAGACACAGAATCACACTATGTCAGGCCCCAGACACAGAAGATTACATTAACAGTTATCTTCGGCTTTATGAACCCTGACATACAGAATCTATAAACATAATAAGAACTGTCTTGGCATAGTTTATTATGCTCTGAAGAACAGGTATCATTACATACTAAGCACTGTGTAGGAATTAGGGATTCAAAGACAAAAAAGAGCAGATGTGACTTCAAAGTATTCATACTTGGGATTAGGGTGAGGACACACAAAGAATTTTATTAGAAACATAACCCTAGGAGTAGTTTCTACATGAAGCCAAGGCAGGCTTATACAAAACAGCTATTTTAAGTCTTTTAGATGTCATCCAAAACAACCTCAGAAATCTGGACTTGTTTTAGGACAAATGAATTGCAAAGATAAGGGTCATTTTTTTCTTACATATTCAGCACAGGATATTTACATCAAATGCATGCTGAGCCATTTTAAGTATATTACCATATTTACTTTCAATAATTCTACTCAGTTCTTGCTTTCCCTTTTAATATAAAATAGGCAGCTTTTTAAAAAAGTTTCATTTTAAAGGATGTAAAGTATTAGTTTAAGAATGTACGCAGTCTACCTTTTAAAAAGAATAAAACTATATTCCAAAAACTAGCTTAGCTCTCATCTTCCCAGCAATCTTTTCTAAAATCAGCAATACACAGTCAATGCTACCCTCCATCTGCAGCTGCAATTATTCTACCACATTCTATGACACATATTTAGTTGCTCTATGTTAATGTGTGGCAATAAGCTTTGTTTAAATAATTTAGGAATCATCTCATTAAAGGTAAAGATCCAAACATTTCTGAGGTCAAATATTCCACAAGAAAGTTAGGTCTAAATTCCATTTGTGAGCATTTTTCCTAATTGGTGGTAATAAATTCCTGTAAAGAAAGGGTCTAATGGTAATGCTGACTGATTCTTAACTGCATCAACCCAAATGTTCTTGTCACAGTAAAATTTGCTCTATAATTTATTTTAATGGACTAGGTGTATCAATAAATATTGAAAATGTCCAGTCTCTTCCCCCCTCCTTTTAAATCAAATTCTATTCTACGTCAACAGATTGTACTGTTGTATAATTACAATAGTTAATGCACTGGCAAAAGTAGTGTTCATTAATAAAAACCTCTTAAGCATTCTGCATCCTCAATATTTCTTTCACACTCAGGAGATGCAGTAAATTACACAACCAGACACTACTGACCATTGCCAGTTGTGTTAATAGATTTAAAACACCATTTTCAGCTCCAATAGTGACACATTTTGACTCCAAAACTCAGTCAAGAAAAATAGTTCAAAAAGTGCCTAGGGATATTTTAGAAAGAAATTTTTTCATCAAAATATGACCAAACTCTAACAGATATCATAGCTTAGTCACCACTATAATATAATGCTGAACCCAGGGTACATAAATAAGCTTTATATGTCTATAAACCCCTTGAAATTATGTGTTTTATGTATACATAAATATACATGGATTTTATCTCTTTTATTTTATTTATACCGCACTTTATAACAGCTTTTAAGTACAAAGTAAATGTTTCCTCTTGATTTCTCAGCCTAAATCCTTTTCTCCCTCATTTTCAACTCCCCACTCTGAACCTCCACTGTCCCCAACAACCCAATTATAACCACTATGTGCCAAGTACATTAATTTAGAAGGAATACGTAATCTGAATTCTATATGAAACAAGCTGTGACTAATCAATGCATAAGATCAACAAAATCATCAAAAAGAAAAAAGTATAAACCTGTTTAGAACAAATCTGTATTTAATAGTAAATAAACTTCTTAGTTTTAAAATATGGTTATTTCAGGTACTTAAACATACATTTCTCTATAGAGACACTACTTACCACTATTATTATTTCTTTAAATGGAAGAAAAGTGAGGGAAATGTTTTTGTAAAAGAGTATCCATTGAGTCACTGATTTGTTTTTTTAAAAATTTTTTAAAAATAAAACTATTACTAGGTCTGAGAGCCTCAAAGGGTTTTATTATACCACTAATTTGATTTTGCAAGGCTTCAGCATATGAGCCAATTTATCTGGTTCTGCATGCACAGGACTTGATATATGCTACTTATCCATGACAGGTTTCATCTGGATAGCACCAGTGACAACATTTATCTGACATCAAAAAAGCCTATCTTGATGTTAAAAAAAAAGTTCATATATATTCTAGGTAAGAATTGTTAAAGTGGTGAGTAAAATATTGGTGATATCTAATAAAATGAAACCAAACCATAATAAAATCACTGGGTATGAATGTATAATGATGCATAGAAAATACTATGTCAAAAAAAGGGATGAACTAGAAAGCTTCTTGATTACACTGATAAAGTAGTAAAGTTTTGTTAGTATCCTGTCACTCTTAACCAGAAAAAGGAAAATGTAATTTACTTGCAAATAAGAAAAAATGAAGTTGCATAAAGCTCTATGACTAAAGCACAAATATTTCAAAATAAATTTTAAAATACTGTCCACTGTTTAAAACTGCCAGCAAGAAAATTAACCCTTGAAATTTACTTCTTGGGAAAAAGTGTTTAGATTAAATGTTTGGTACTCCACAAGTAAAAATGTGATGGGCCAGGCACAGTGGCACACACCTATAATTCCAGCTACTCAGGAGGCTGAAGCAGGAAGATTGAGAGCTCCAGGCCAGCCTGGGCAATATTATGAGATTCCATTTCAAAACAAAATAAAACAAAGCAAAAGCAACTTTGAAGAGTAACTGGTGTGTGTGTGTGTGTGTGTGTGTGTGTGTGTGTGACAGAGAGAGAGAAAATGAACAAAGTATGTGGAACGCACTATTCTGTACAACTAATATGAACTAATCAAAACTTTTGAGAAAGTTTAAAGTTCTAAAAATAAAGCAACTTTGGCATTTCATTTCAGAAATGATAATCAGCTTAAAAACACCTGTACATGATTCTGAAAGTAGGGCACAGTCTACATATTTGAATAACAAGGTAATAATAAAGTATTAAAATTTCCAACCTGATATATAAGACATACTCTGGAGAAAAATCCCCATTTTTTTCTTTATGAAGAAGGTACACAATGAATAAAGTAGTCCGTTCTTTACAATTCATCATCTTTCAGAACATGAGGTTGCATTAGGCTCCAATCACCCCCTACTCTTACTCCTCCCCACATTTAATAATATAGACAGTAGAGCTAATTTTCTGTCATTCAGGAAGAGCTGTTGGATTGCTAAATTTGTATCATCATCACCACTGAAACACAGTAAAAATCACTGTTGGAACCAATGGTTTATTAGATCGAACCTACCATCAACAATGTCAACTGTGCCTGGTGGTGTTAACAGGAATATACTTTACGAGTTCCACCAGTGGGTATCAATTTAACTTCCAGCACCAGATAAGCTGTAAAACTGTGAACATAATTTATATGGTGACCTGCGTGTGTGGGAAGCAATATCTAGGTGAAACTTCTCACAGTCTGACAAAATGCTTTGATTTGCACCATTCAGATGATTGAGCAAAAGGAGTTTAAGCAATCACTACCAATAGCCTGTATCTCCAAATACACTAAAAATTTATTACTCTATGAGTGCAACCTATTGCTTTAGAGCCTAGCTTGATAGAATAGAAATGATTGGGTAAATATTACATTTTCAACTGGTACACATCTTGTCCATTAGGTTTAAATATTGGACAAGCTACGTGTTTAAGATAAACATCAGTCTTAGCTGATTCCATCACACAGTACATTTAGAAAGCCTCCAAATGTTTCCATAGTAACATTCTTGAGCCTACATATAGCTGAGGATACATGTTCTTTCCCAATTAGTAGAAAGTAAACCAGAGACAACTGTACACTTAAACAATCTACCTTTGTCTTTTACTTAGCACTTTAATATACTTCACTGTATTTAACATGTATTGCTGTAGAAGCAACTAACTACTCAAATTGAAGAGACATAAATAGGACTCATCTATCTATTCAAATAAGTGTTTATTATTTAAGTTTTTCTACACATTTTAAACTACAGATTGAATATTCTTTAACCAAAATGCTTGGGATCCATGGTGTTTTAGACTTCAGATTTTGGAATATTTCTACATACATAATGAAATATTGTAAAGATGGAGCCCAAGTCTAAACATGAATCATTTGTTTCATACATACGTTGTACATACAGCTTTGAATGCTTTTTTAAACAATATTTTTAAAGTACCTGTGTTTTCACTGCAACCTGCCACCTGGGGTAAGGTGTAGAATATTCGATTTGGGACATCATGTCGGATTCAAAATGTTTTGGCCTTTGGAATACTTTAAATCTTCAGATTAGCAAAGCTTAACCTGTAGCAGAGATTACATACTCAAGCTTTTCCAATATCTACAGTTGTGCATTAAGGGACAGGTCCTTACCTGGTAACTTCTCTATTCACCTGCTGAGAACATACATCTCTGAAGAGTCTGGTCTCTAGTTAAAGAATGAAGCTCCCGTGATTACTACAATGCAACTTTTAAATATCCTTCCCAGCATCATAGTAGGGAGCCAATACATATAATCATCAGTGCTTTTGGCCTTCTGAATTGGCCTTGACTAACCTGATTAACTCAAGTGTTACTTTCTACTACTTTTTAACTTAGTTTGATTAGATTAACTCAGTGTTACTTTCTGGTATTTTCTAATTTAGTTTGGATAGATAATGCAAGTTAAATATTTCCAGTTTATTTTTTTAACTTTATAAAGAAAAATAGTTTATTTGAGGCTCACAATTTGGTTAAGTAACTTGACCAGTAAGAAACAGATAGGGACTCATAACCCAGGTCTGACAGAATTCAAAGTATTTTCTCCTGTAAGGTACGTTTATTTAAGATTAGATTATATTAAAATCTTGCACCCCAAATTTTTAAAAAGCATCTAGCAAAATAACGAAATAGGACAAAAGTACACATGATTATTTATCAAAGGCATATTTTCATATAGTCCTAACCACTAGCTTTTATTTATTAAAGCAGCATTCAATTAATCAAGGGATCATCAGGTAAAATGATTTTCAGCCACTAATGTTGACAGTTGAGGTTTTTCCTTAATTAAGATTTCCAGACTTGTTTTCATGCATTTTTTGCTGCATCAAAAAAAAACTTCGTGCAAAATGGATACAAAGCAAAAGCTTACTATCCAGAAATAAGTCATCCTATATTCCACATCCAAAGTCATTTGCTATAGCACTACTAGAAGAGACTTAAGCATTTAACTTGAAATGCCTAGCAAGATCTTTTAAGCTGTTTTTATCTTGTTCTTCAAAATTCGAAACTAGAAAATCCCACTTAACTAGAAAGGAAAAAAAAAAGAAGGTTGTCTTTTCTAGGGTTAACAGATGCTTTTTGTAAGATTTTAGGTAAGATTAACCTTTTGCTCACAATAGGACTGGTTATTGGTTTTATTTATTTATTTTTTACTGTCTTTAACTTGGGTAAAAATCAATACAGAGCGAGACAAAGGGCTCTAGAGGGTCTGGCTACACCAGCTTTTGGTTTGGCTCCTGCACAATTCTACAACATGCTGAGGCTGGGAAGGATTAGCCTGCTTGTGTTGAGTAAACCAATGATACTCAATAAACAGTTTCTGTTGTAAACCCCTTAGGACGTGCAAAGCCACACTAGTTGGCAATAGACCAGATAAGCAGCAGAACCAGCTGTAATCTCATTTAGACCTGAGCTGATCCTCCTGTCCTTTCATTCCACAGGATCAAAGCAAACCACTGAGGAGGCAGCTGTATTATAGCAGCTCTGCTTGCTGGATGCAGCAAACATTTCATAAATTCCACTCCTTGAAGCAAGTCTCTACTTAATCTACCCAGAGCTGGGAAAATCAATGAATTTCTGAATTCATTAGACTGATTATTACAGGGTTACTATTTTCTCTTTGGAGAAACGTAATGATTGCATGCCAAAGCAGCAACTACATCTGACCATTGTTTTTTTCTGGAATAGTCTAAAATTTCTGTTACATTATCAAATAAAAATGGTTAAAACTATTTAGCCCATTACCTTTTGTGCACATTGCATATTAACAACTACCACTCAACTGCAGTCAAGGAGGCCATAAGTACTTTCCATGCTTCACCCTGGAAGGCTGAGGCAGGAGAATCACAAGGTAAAGCCTGGCCTGGGCAACCAGAAAAGCAGTAACACCCTGTCAAAAAAAAAAAAAATTGAGGATGTAGCTCAGTGTGAGGGCCTTGAGTTCAATCTCCACCAGTTTTGGTTAATGTTTTTGGTGCTGTATTACAGCAGGTCTGACATTCCCTGCTCTGCATTAAAAAAAAAGCCTTCGTTTGCCAACATTTTCTAGTCCAAACTACTCATTTTACAGCTCTTCAAGAACATGAGCTGCTCTGCATAGCTAAGCAGCAGCAAGTGTCAGCAGCAGAATTCATATCTTCTGAGTCTCATTCTAGTATTTCTCTATTGCCTCCTAACATTTATTTTCCTTCTGTAGGAAAATGATGTGAAAATTCCACTGTAGTACAGAAACATTTGAAAATGTAAGCAAGAATGCTTGGAACATGCCAAAATAGACATTGTACCAAAGTGATCATACATCGACTGACCTGTTTCCAAGCTAAAAAATGCTACATTTAATGACTCACCTCCTAGCCATCCACTCTTCAGACATAAAAGGGTCTCATTTAACATAATCACATAATAACAGCAAAAATAAGAAAAATATAAGAATCTTAAGTCTTCTAATATTTGCAATATCCAGACCTTTGTAATAACACCATGATAGGAAACTGTAAAATTATGTAATTATACTTTAATTGTATTGTGAGGCACGCATTAATCACAAAGTTTAAGTACCAAGGATAGAATTATAATAATTCTGTAAAACAAATTTAAGCTAGCTAAGTAGGTCAGAACCACTAACATGCAACAGGAGACCTCTGGGAATTTATCAGTTAATGGCTATTTATGTGCAAATGAGTGCCCTCCAACCCTCCAAAATCCCAAGTAGCTGAAGGGTATTTCTGTTAACCAGGAGCACTGCTTAACTGCAGAGGCATAAATTAAACTATTTTATTGGAATGATTTTTAATTCTTCTACTTTCCTTTTCTACATTTTCCCCTATCATTCTAGAAGCACAATTTACAGTACATATTTAGTAACAACAACAAAAAAACACTGCTAGAAAGTTTTCAAAACTGGGCACTCCTGAACCCCACCATGTACATGTTAGAGCTTCAATAGAATGAAAGGAAAACTTCTTTTATACTTCTGATCTCCAAACAGGTCTTTATATTGTTAAAAAACTTTAAAGTTTTGATGTAAGCACTACATTAATACCCTTTTTACAATAAACTATAAATAATTTTATGTCATATTATTTTAAAGAAGACAGGGAAATCCAATACAGTTTGTAACTATCAAAATTTTTGTCACAACAAACTACTTATCAAAGGTATGCTTTGTAGGGTAGGCGACTGTTAAAAAGAACAACTTGAAGTATCTTATTTCTATTTTGCCTTAAAAGAAAAGGAGACACACAGATGTTTCATGAAAGGGGTAGTAAAAACTGAGAACAAAAATTTTCAATATGCTATACTGTATGTATGGTTCAGAGAACGCTAAACATCCATTAGCCAGACCATACCAAATTTACTACAGAGGTGGTATAAAACTAGTTACTGTCTAACTTTCAGATTTTTAGATGGACTAACACTTATCTAAAATTACTATTTACGGCTGGGGATTTGGCTCAGTGGCACCACACCTGCCTTGCAAGCACAAGATCCTGAATTTGATCGCTGGTACCAAAAATAAAAATAAAAATAAAATTATTTAAAAATTTAATATTGTGATTATCTATGAGTTTTAAATTGGACTAACATATCCTTGACACTCTTTCTTTTCCATCATAAACTGAAATATAAAATATAAGGTAACACTAAGTTAAGGACAAGCAAAGATCAAAATAAGCCATACAGAAATCTTTAAAAATTGTATTTCAATACAGTAAAAACTCAGTACATCAAACTAGAGTTAAAAAATAAAATGTTTGTGGGAACTGTTTTTCTTTAAACATCCAGGCAATAAAAATTCATGGTAAATTTCTAAAAAAAGATAAGAAAAAAATTGTTCCACTCATTGTTCTGTAACAGAATTTTCCACAGTTAAGTAAATTATTGTAGAGCAAATGATTGCATCAAGTTTGCTTCTCATTAGTATGCAAACTAACATATCACTTCTGCATTCAGAGGAAAACTGTAGAAGGTTCACACTGGACAATAATGTTTGTACATAAAACAGAAACAGAAGTCTCTGGCTTAATGCTGTGTATACCCTTAAATGTATAATATATTTGAGAATAAAGATGCATTTCTGGCATAAAATATAATTTCATTACAAGTGTCTGCTTTTAGGAATAAAAATGTCAAGTAGAAAAAATAAATTACCACACATATGTAACAATTTGTTAAAAGGCTATCACTCTATTTCAAAACGGAGCTCCTTGAAGCTTATAGCAAGGGCTTATTTGAAGCTCTCCTCACTCTGGTTAGGGGCAATGAAATGGTCACCATAGAGTGTTCTAATCACAACCAAATTCTGAGTCAGATCTCTGTGTACCAAGCACTGCCCTAAGGCTTAATTAACCCACATCAAAATAAACAGGACCTTCTATTCCATAAGAGACAGCAGATATACAATAAGCTTGATGAAGGAGTACCAGAATAAAGGAGGTATATTTCACACTATCTTCTCCAAAACAGTGTAACATTAAACAAGGAAGAAAACTATGAGATATATGAAACTCACTGAAAAGTAGCAACCTCCACATTTATATGGATGAAATAACAGAATGACATGATATTAATGTGTTCTGATATCCTTAGGATATATAATGAAGCCTAGAGTACCAATGAGAGAAATCTTAAACATATCGAATTCTTTTTTTATTAAGTAAACATAAGTAAAAGGTTTAAGTCATAATTGCTAAAATTTACATAACTGCGTAAATATTATTGTCCAATTTTACAGCATCACACGGGGTCATCAGATTATCCTTTTTGTTTATTCCGTTTATCACGACTTCAATCTAATGTTCTCTATTATTTTTATTTTTAAAAATTACTTAGGCATTTAAAAATAGCATTTTTGTATTATTACCTTATATTACCATAATGGATTCCTATTTAAATTCCTTGCCTAAAGTTCCCTTTCAATTCATCCTGCATATTACTGCCAGAACCATCTATATCATTATCATAAGTTCATTCATTCAACATTATTTACTAAGCAACACCCTATGACGTAAGACAAATTCCCTATCCTCAAAAAGTATTCAGTCTAGTGAAGGTGACAAACAAGGATAGATGATATTTCAAGTGATAAAATATTCTGAATGATACAAACAGAAAGAGAATGATGTGAGAAAGATATTGGTTTTCTCTGGGAAGCCTGGAAACCCTTCAGAAGGGAAACTATTTCCCTCACACCTGAAAGGATCGCATAAGGTCTTCCAAGGAACATAAGATTCATTGTGGGGAGAACACATGCTGAGCTTCAAGAACGACTGTCCTGTTGTCTCTCTAGTTAAAACCTATAGTCCTTCCTCCTCACCCAAGTTTAAACATTTTCCCACCGGCCTGAACCACCAGTGGTACACGCATTACTGTCCTGTCGGGCAGCTTGAACCACCAATGGTACAGAGGAATCTAGTCACTTTTAGCCATTTTTTTGCTAATAAAATGAATAAAAAGCCACCCAACAGGGCAGTCATGCATATACCACCAGTGGTTCAAGCCACCCGGCGCAAGACATACGGCTTATATTCCCATAGTGAACACGTTAAGCTCTTGTCTTAATTTTAAAACCCTTCATAATCTTGCATAATCATCTGCTAAAGCACGTATCCTCTGTTTTCATCAGACTAGTTCATCATTCCCCCAAAATATTAATGCACTCCAAATTTCAGTTCAGTGACTCTTCTGTTGTATCATTTTTTCCAAACCCTCTTCTGTTTTTCAACAAGTTATACAATTACCATTCTTATATCCAAACTGCCTCTTTCAAGAGGTCTTCCCAATACCTCCTCCTTTTTTTTAATCACAGTGTAAATTTTAATTCTTCGATATTCAGTTCAAATCCTATTTCAAAATATCTTTCCTAATACTCTCTTCCCATCTCTTTTCTTCCTTCTCCTAATAAATGCTTAAAATTACTAAAAAAAAAAAAAGGTCTTAAAAACAGAATCTAATCATTTTTGTGCACAAACTAAAAAATATCTTGCAGTAGAACTCAATAAGCATTAATGAAATACTATGGTATACTATCCAATTAATAACTTTATTTTTTATTATGGGTAGTGTCATGAAATCTCCAACTTGAGATTATCTGGTGCTTTGTCATGTCCTATCTAGCATCAGGCAAGAGAATAAGCCCATATAACGTTTACAGAACATACTTCAGTACTCTTCTACCCTCCATACCCTTCATCTACCCAAACATACCACCTTTATCTGCAACTGTTTCTTCAAATTTCTTCTCACAGAAGCAAAAGAAGATGCAAATTCAAACTGCCTAAAGTCTCTAACACAGAAGAGGCTCGAAGTAAATACACTGGTTAGTAATGAACTATAGCACAGCAATAGGTCTCTAAAAATATCCTCTATAAAGTAGCCATTTTGGTATTTCTTAACAAAAGTTTTTCTAATGAATAGCTAAACATCACTACTGACTAAAGTAAAAATGGTTGATACTATATTTGGAGCATTGTAAGCTGGTGTTTTAGAAGTCTTTCCTACATGTCATTCTTCATGGTATTTATTTTATACCTGCTAAATAAAATGGGGAAAACAGTTCTATATAAGTAGAAGACAATTTACATTTTTTTGAAATGTTTCACTAAGAAACAGAATTTTAAATTCTTTTTCATTGTAATTAATTTTTATATTCTTTTTGGTAGCCAGAACAGGCATAAAGAAATAAATAAACTGCTCATGGTGTCCTAAAGGTAAAGAAGAGAGCAAAGATTTGAATCAGGAACTTAAATCCCTAAGTCCATTTATAAATTCCAAAATTACCAATCTAAGGTGACCAGTATCTAGAAGGCCTTGGTCAGGCACTGACAATTTAAATTTAATTTGAGTAAAATTTAGTTCCACACTAAATGGCATAAAAGATAGTAAGAGAAAGGGTGTATATATGTGCATGAAAATTTAGTATGACTCCTCTATCCCAATCATTATTCCAATGGGGATAAATATATCCACCTGTCTAAATGAGTTTATATATTTAAATGACACAAGTTTCTGGCGCCTACTACATAGTACTATTGTAGATGTTAAATTCAGGACAGCATATCAAAACATAAGATACCTTGTTGCAGAAATCTCGGAAAGAAATACACAGAGACACAGAATTTGGATAAAACAGTAAAATTTCTTCTCGCCAGCAGATGGGAATGCCAGAAACCAGTCTGGTCAATATCCGCACCCGCTTTGTTCAGCATTTCCCTTTTTATATCCTTTTTAGCCATTATCTCAACCCTAGTGGTCTTTGATATGTAAATACAATTCCAGTTCCTATTTACAAGGCACAGACACAAGACAGGCCATATACATTGTAAATTCACCCTGGCATGGTAACTTTGTTAGGTTAATGAAGTTACTGGTTAGAGTCAGATAATCCTCACCTTAAACAAGGAATTACAGGAAAAGCAAATCTTAAAAGAACACATTACTTATTTTGCTTCTACAACTGCCTTAATATTCAATCTATTAAGTTATCTAAAACTTTTCCATATCAACCTAACTATATCAATCCCTATGGAAATAATGGAAAGATTGAACCATGTTTAATATCTATATGAGACAACAAAATTGCCTCCTGGGAAAGTAGGAATATTATGATTACAAATCATCATAAAACTTATATTAAAATGTACGCTTAGAATGGGTAGACCATTAGCTTGATGCAATATATGGAATTTCTTATATTCTAGTGACCACTTGCAACTCTGTAAGAGTGGTCTTTGGAACATAAGAAATTCCAAACTGATTAAACTAATGATCCAACTGTTTCAGAATTCAGAAAAGAATGACAATGGAGACACAAACATTTGGAGACATTAAATAGATGCTTTCTCCAAAGCTCTACTAGTAAAGGAAACATATTCATGTATATCAAAATATTTATTAGCATAATTTCTTGAAAATATTCAAGAAATACTTGCTGAATAACACTATACTTCCTCTTAGAAAACCAACAGGAAAAAACAAAACTATTCATTGTTATGTGTGAGTATAATTTTTTAATATTACGAAACATATAAACTCTTAAAACTTTTATTCATCAAAAATATGAAATGCAAATTTCAAATGGGGAGTCATTGTTTTTGAAATGTACATGATGTATATAAAGCTGATATATTTAATACAGATGTGAAAATTGGTATTAAAATTTAAAAGTTACTAAGAGGTCATCAGAATAATTCTACTGGGTTATAGGTTTGGCAAAGCAAAACTATTTCATAATACAATTGTTTTACTGTCCTCTGGAATCAGAAAATGATTTTTTCTTCTGTACCATTTCCTGAAGGTCTTTCCTCATAGCTTGCCATCACTCTGTTTCAATTTGGAAAAGTGGCTACCTGGGCCAGATGTATAACTAACTGACTTCCTGTCTTTTCATTACTATGACCTGGATTCTTCTGAACCCAGAATATGTCTGATTGTTAAGAAAAATTTAATCATTTCCCTAATGCACACATCCTCTAGGGCAGTGATGATAAATCTTTTAGAACTTTCAGTGGTACACACAGCTTGCTGTGGCACACGTGCCATAGGTTTGTCACCACTGCTCCAGGATATATCTCAAAAGCATAAAGTTGAAATAATAAAGCAAGTCATATGCTGTATACACCATTTCTGGCCCAATAGCAATTATATTAGCTTTTGAAAATGTACAAAGCAATACTACATTGATTTTGTATTCTATTTTTTGATTAAAATATCAAATTGTGCTCAAAACAGCAAGATATTTATAAACAGCATATTTATAAAAAGTGAAAAAAGGAAAACACTACAATATAAGAGAAAAGAAATGTAGAAAAGTGTACCAATGGCAACGTGCTATAGTAACAATTCTCTTAAAACTTTCCATATAGGTACGAATAAGTTAATTATTTTTACTACTAATGGAATGAAATGTAAAAAAACAATTTTTAAAACATTTTGAGCTCTTTTTACATAAGCACTAGTTTCTAAAGACTTACAATACCAGCCTTCTAAAATGTGCCACCAATCAGGTATGAGATATAGTATTAATTCCTATCATATAATAACATGCTTTATTTTGTATAGGGCAATCTCAGAGAAAACTCTGTATGTACAAAATTTTAAGACCTCTTCACTTGTCTACTATTCTATCAATCACAGTGTCTTTCATTTTCTTGTTTATATGTCTGTCTCACTATGCGATGGAGAAGTTGAAAATAGCAATTTGATTTTATGTATCTTTGTTTTTTTCAAACACGAGCACAAAGCCTACCAGAGCAGGTAACTGACAGGCATTCAATAAAAAGTGCACTGATTAAAAAACAGCTATTTCTCTTTCATGCATTAAGTTCAAAATTAACATAACAAAATTTTCTTATGCCTAAAAAAGAAAAAGGCCTGGAGTAGGGTGGGGGTAGGGTGTTTGACCAAGAAAATATTTTATACAAATGCACAGAAAGTATTCTTTTCAAGGAATACCACCAAAATGATTCAGAACACAGCTCTAAATATCTTAAGATAGAGTGGGAAACTATAGTAAGCCTGGGATGGTGGGGAATGCCTACACTCTTAGCACTGGGGGAGGTTGAGCCAGGATTTAAGTTTCAGCTAAGTCTGGGAAATTTAGTGATTTAGTGAGATACTGTCTCAAAAAAAAAAAAAAAAAGAAAAAGGAAAAAAAAAAAAGAAAAGAAAAGATTGGTGCAATGGTCTTGGATTCAAAACTAGTATGAAAAAAAATTCTTATAACATATTCTTTCAATTAAATTCTCTGAAACAAATTATTACAAAAGCAATTATTAGGTATATTAAGATATTTGACATGTATTATTTCTATTCTTCATTTCTTTAATTGTAGTTACATACATTTTACAGAATAGAGAAACAGGTTCAAAGAAATTATGACTTGTTGAAGGTTAAAGACAGTGGCAAAAACAGGATTCAAAGTCATATTTACAATTTTTGGAAAAACAAAGTACTAGTATCTTTTCCTATAATAAAAGACTACTCCACATATGATTCAAACATTAATTAACATTTGTTCTCCTTGTTTTGACAATGGATATACTAATAATTCACATAACTGAACTATAGTTAGTATCCTGGCTAAGTAAGCTAAGCTACACAAATTTTCAAGCAACTAGGATCTTGAAAAATCAGACAGGTATAAGAACCAAATCAACTTAAAACAATGTGTAGCTTCTAAATGTTCACTGGTTAAGTAAACCAAAGTTTATACAATGAGATACCATTTGTTGCTCTGAACAATGTGTCTGCATGTATAATGTCTTAGCAGCAGGGAGAAAAAATGAAGTTGTTGAAATTTTCATAGTAGCTTCCTAATTTTGGTCATCTCCTTTCCTTCAAAATAGAGAAGTGATAAATATAGTAGTTGGTAAAAGAAGCAGAAGCAACAGCAGTTTAGAAGAATATTCTCCAAAGTGTTAATAGTGGTTCCCTTTGACAGGGAGGTGTAGGAGAATGATTTTTATTTTCTACTACATACATTTCTTTACAAGACACATGAGTTTTGATATTATAAAAATGTTTTTAAAAAGGCATTAAAAATTCCCTATGGCTTTCAAGCGCTTCAGAAGTTACATTAAAAACTTAGTGAGTTCTACTGCATTTGAATATTATTGTAGTTTTTTTCCCCTTGCATTGTTCTTTGAATGGTTTTAATTTTTTGTATGTGTGTGTTTGATAATAAACTTATTTTAAAAATTAAAAAAAACCAACTTTATTTTATATTTGATATTTTATAGAAAGAATAAAGGTTTAAAGGAGAGAGTGAGCACCCATACTGGAAAGTACAGGGAAAAAATCAGTTCTGGGAATAAAAGTTAATTTCTTAACCCTTTATCTGTCATTTATCTCATTTCAACTGATCAAAGTACAGTTTTGTTCTAAAACTAGGGAAAATTTTTTTTTGAAAGTCTAAGATTCTCTACAAAATAAAATTTTGCCTTCATGGACTATATAGTTACTTATATAAGTATGTGTGTATATATAAACCTTAATATAATCCTGATCATTTTTTAGAATTACATCAGGATTCTATCTTTTAAATCAAATCATTAAAAAATTTCCACATATAATCAAAAAATCCTATAAAAATAAAAGCCTTATTTACAGTGTTATGAATGGCATCGGGGAAGTCATACAGCAATTATACAATATCTAAGAGCCTGCCAAAACACATAAGTATATTCAAAAAATTTAACAAAGCATTAAATTTCCACAAATAAGAAATGGTCAAGCAAACTGTGGTATATCCAGATAATGGAATATTAGAAGACACCAAAATTAATGTAAATGTCATTGAGATGGAAAATTGTCAATGATACAGTCAGTGATAAAAAGTAGGCCACTAAACAGCATTTAATCCCATTTTGGGTTAAAAAATTTATATGACTAGAAAAAGTATGGAAAGATATAACAAAACACTAATAGTAGTTCTCTAAGCATAATTAACTTAAAACACTCATCCACATTTCTCCATTTAACACTACACAAACATACGTCTAATATTGATATTTTTAAGATTACAAGTAGAAGTAAAATGAAACAGAGGTCTTATATCACAGAATTTGGCTTTTTGTTTTTCAATCCACTTCACTTGTAGGAGAAACATGTGTCTTCTATCTAGTCCCCTCCCTAAGAGAGATTCATGCAGCATAACTTACATAATCAAGGACTTTTCTACTTTATCAGGTACATTTCAAACTGTGGTTTGTGCTAACACTGTTGCTGGTAGTCTGTGGTTACATTTTTGAAGATTAGTTAGTAAAGTACTGTTATTGATAAAAATACATAATTGAGAGATCAACCCATCCATCTGAGGTCCCCTGAAAGAATAATCTTCCAGCTCAGGTGCACAGGGGGTTCTTGCTCTGAGTGGTTTCACTTCATAAATGGATTAACCCTCATTTCACCAGAAAACAGTGGAACAGTCAATTGCCCCCATATTGATGCTTTTACTAAATTTATTATTCAGTATGCTGTAAAATACCCTTCTCCTCTGCATTTTCCCACTAGCAGCTTTTCACCACCAAAGCATCCCAGATTCCTAGAAACCAAGAGAGGAAGCTCTTTTCTTCAGTATATTTTACTGGTTTCCAGGAAAACTGCCAGTAGGAGGCAGCAACGACTGACTGTGGCAACAGCAGCAGCTCTGCTTTCCACAGTAGTTAGCTGCTGGCTTCATTCTTCTGTCATTATATAAGCAAGATGACACTGTTCTCTAATCCAGCCAAAGCTGATAAGTACCATCAACCTGTCACTTCCTACATTTCAAATTCTAACATCACAGCATCAAAGAGTTTTTACATTTCGATTTCTTTTGCTGGCACCAGCCAGTAGCCTCTCATTCTCCCACGGTGTTCTAATGCTGCATTTGCACACCGGGGTTACTCCCAGACTGAATAGCAGGTCATCCCCTGCTCACTGAGCTCATCTGTGGCCCATGTGCTAGGCAATTTAGATCCAATCAGCCCTTATTTAGCTCAAGAGTAATGAGCAGCATAGTGACACAGACTTAAGCCTGACCCTCAGGACACTGCTCATCAAGCAGTAAAACTGTGACAAAATCATTCATCTTCCACCCGCTGGCAAGAAATAATACTCACACTCACTGTATTACTTTTCAAGATAAAAAAAAAAAAAAGCCCTGAATTTTCATGATGTGAGACATTAATTTGCAGAAAGCTGAATTCCCTTAAACCCCCCTGTTGCTATGAGCTCACCAGGGGGAAATAGGCCTTAGGAGACTGAAATGGAATAAAGAAAATTGCTCCAGCTTTCTTTTCATTTTAAATAAGCCTTAAATCTGACAAGAGATATCCTAAAGAGAGAAAAATATATATCTTGTAAGGTAAAGAAGAAACAATTGCAATTAAGAGTTTCAAATGCTACTTTCACTCTGTATTTGTTCTCAATTTTATTAAAATATAAATAAATAAAATTTGAAAAAGAGCAATTACTCACCCTTCTACACAAAGCAGATGGAGAAAGGTGAGGCTATTCATTACAACCAATGTGGTGGGAAAAATATATTCCTAATATAAAACAAAACACTATCACATTTTCTATGAAACACATGTTAAAGACATCAGGCTTTGGGTGATATCAGAAGATTGTGAGGATAGCTAGTAATACTTTAAAACCATAATAAATTCACTCTTTCCATAATTTATAGCACCTTTCGAGGTTTTATTAATCAAATAATTAATTATGAGGATAATTAAGACACTGGTTTTCTTCCCTCACTGACATACCACACCATTTAAAAATCATATCTAGAAGCATGTTGTATTATTACATTTATTGGAAGTAAATGCTTAAATTTTACTTGTTGCCCCTGAATAATTCTATTGTATAACCAACAGACACAATGCCAGTTTATCTCACTGAGTTTCTTTAGACTTTGTCCACTTACCGAAGTCACAATTTCAGGTGTTTTTACCTTTTTCATAGTTGGAGAAGACTTAACTTTAGCAAACCTGTCACGAATGAGATTTATCAGTCTTCAATATATTTATTATGACAACATGTCTTTGGTTTAAGAAACACTGCACTGTGTGGTGCCATGAAAGAGCACAATAGAAATGCCTTCCTACAAGCTTATTGCTGAATTTCATCTAAAGCCTCAAAGATCTGGGAGGTCTAAAACCTATAGTGAACCATAGGGTTCAGACAAGGAACCACCGTGACATAAATAAGATGGAGGAAAGTAGCGATCACCTCACCTCAACAGCTTTTGATTTGCTACCATTTGCTAAAGAAGTTCTTGGTACAGAAAGTAATCACGGTGCTTCTAGTCCCTAAACAGCTCAGCTGATCCACTTTCAAAAGAATAAAATGGTTTCCTTACAAAGTATATTTCTTTGTTCCTGCCCCTTTCCCCCCCAAAGTTCTTCATCCTAATTTCTCCCTCATAATGTCCTTTCTTCATACTTTCTTCCTCCTTTATCCTCTGTAATCATTACAAGGCAGATTTTCTAGGTTCTGTCCCAGAAAAACCATATTGTTGGTAATTTCAAACTTTGATGATGACTATGAAGCAGAAAAGACATCATAAAAGGCACATTCTTGTACTTCTGGATAGAAATAATTGTGAGAAAAAAATCCAATATAAAGGTCAATTCACCTACTTTTTTTTCCAAATTTTGTAATTATTAGAAATTAGAATTAAATATTAAATGTGACCTACAGTATAAGTGGATAAGGCAAGACTAGAGCACATCAAATACAAAACAAAAACAAGGCTGAGGATTAATAAGAAATGGAAGAAAAATTTATGCAGCATAGTATTTTTTCCTTGTACCCAGTATTCTGAATTTCACATACAGGCGCTGCTGTGAGTCTATTTTCTTAAATTGTGCTGGAGATTCAATAGATCCATTCACTGCATAATTGTCAGCCAGCTTGGGGAAATTTTCTTAAATTATTTTATTGGTTATTTCCTTTACTCCATTTTCTCAGTTTCTTCTTTTAAATACTGTTTCCAATCCAATTTCAATACAATCTCTACTTTTATATTTAAACTATTCCTGTAGATCTGACCTCAACAGATTTGTTCTCAAACCTTCCAAACACAAAGTAAAAGCCCAAAACTTCACCTGTTCTACCTGCTTCCATATTTCAGTAGGAGATTAGTTTGAGGGTAACTACTGAACTGGAAATAAAATTGAGTTAAAGTAGACACAATGAGTTTTGCTTTTCAGTGACACTGAAAACCTTTCAATTAATTGGGAAAATTGAACCTCCTGGTATCCTCTGGAGGTCCCTTTTGCTCATGGATGTTTAGTAGACAGTAAAGAGAGAAATGAAAGTTAGATCCTACATTAAAGCCGTATCCTGACTTCACAGATGCTGTTATATTCATGTGTAGGTACTGAGAAGAACTGTTGCATAAGTAGGTAAAATTTGGAAGTGTAAATCATTATCAAATAATGCTGATGACTTAAATAGTAAAAAACAAATTTTAAAACATTAACAGTTTGAAGACTTTTCTAAGTTCTTTTTTTCTCAGTCTTTCATATACTAAATATGAGTGCATACCACACAGACTTCATGTGATTGTATCACTGATCTTGTGTCTATAATATCTATCACAGTAGGTACCCAAAAATATTAGTTGAATTTGAATACATTTTGCTTATGTATTCTGTGCAGAAAATAATTGCAACACAAAGTAGAAAGCCATAAAGAACATCAAAGGGTTAAAAGTGTTAAGGAAGTTCAAATGGAATTGAGATTAAGACTAGAGACTCATAGACAAGTATATGTTTCAGAGAAGCTTAAAGTGAAGGATGTTGTTCACATAAAAATAAAAAAATAAAGATACAGAAAATCAGCATGTATTAAATTTATTAGGAGTTTATCATAGTCCATGGTCTGGATAGGTGTACCATATAAGTCAATACTGTCCAACAGTCTTTCTGCTCACCACTACAGTAGCCATTAATTAAGTAGGTATACCTATTGAGGTTTGACGTTACTAGCTAACATAATGTAATATATTTATTTATATATATTTTGATAATATATATAAGTATTTATTGTCCCACATAGGTAAATATGTAATGATTACACTACTGGATTGCAGAAATCCTAGCAGATACTCTTAAGAAATCCAATGAGGTGGATATTATTTTACAAAGATGCAGCTGAAATTTAGTAAAGGTTAAATAAGTTCCTAAGATTACAGTGCTGGTAAGTAGAGGCGGGATGATTTAAGTCAGGGTTAGGGTTCCTAAGGCCCTTACCCTTTATATCATTCTTCATTAGCAAACTTGCTGCGCACAGAAGTGTACTGCCTGGAATCACTTATGATGCTTGTTATAGCTCTCACCTACTTATTACTAACTTCCGACTCACCTTTCCATTTCTCTCATATCCCTTCAGTTTTTTTTCTTTCTTTTCTTATACTCTGCCATCTATCTCTATGCCTACTGTGACCAGCACTGACCATTTCTGACTTCTGATTTTTTTTGACTTGTAATTTAACAATTACTTTCATTCCTTGATTAACCCTTTTCTAAGTAGTACTTCTCACATTATATCAGCTTATTCAGACCTCAGGTCTAGCTCTATTAATGCTGCTCTGAATCCTCAACCAGTTTTGACAGAAAAATATAAGTAAAGGTAAGAAAGACTTAGAGATTTCTTGAAGATTTCTTAAAAACTAATTGTTCAATCTGACTAAAATAAAGAAGAAATCACAAGGAAAAGTTGCAGGTAAAGGTAAAGGTAGATTGTAGATAGCTTTGAAGACCATGAAAAGAAATGTATTATTTTTTCTGTGTACATGAGGATGTCACCAAGGTGTTAAAGCACAGGATAAATGTGTTAAAAATATTCAATGAGCATAACCAACAAAAGAAAAAATGAATAGGGCTTTATAAAAATTTTATGCTCATTTTAGCAAACAAAGTGAATCCGCACAATGGAATAATTGCAAATCATATATCTGCTGTGGGACTTATATTTAAGATAAAGAACTCTTAACTCAGTAACAAAAAGATAAATAACCCAATTCAAAAATACACAAAAAATCTGGATAGGTATTTCTTTAAAGATATAATAGTCAACAAGTATATGAAAATATGCCCAGTATCATTAGCCATCAAAGAACATCAAAACCACAATAAGATATTACCTCACACCCACCAGGATCACTTCAGTACAAGAAACAAAAACAAAAACAAACAACAACAACAACAAAATTTAGCAATACTACAAGTGGAAATGTAAAATGGTACAGATTCTTGGAAACATTTTCTCATTTCCTCAAAAAAGTAAATGGCTACTATATGATCCAGCAACTCTACTCTGAGGTATACACCTGAGATGTAAAAATGTTCTGTCCTCACAAATCTTGTGTGTGAATATGTTCATAGTAACATTGCTCATTAAGTCAACAAGTGAAAACTCCAATGTCATTCAGCTGATACATGGATAAATAAAAGGTGGCATATCAAAACAATAGAATATTATTTGGCAATAAAAAGGGATAGAATGCTGATATATGTTACAGATATAGGTGAACCTTGAAAACATTCTTTTACATGAAAGAAGTCATATTATACGATTCTATTTATATGGAAGATCCAGAACACAAATGTATAGAAACAAAGTAGATGAGTGGTTGTTAGGGATGTGGTGTTAGGTGGCGAAAAATGGGGAATGACTGATAAGGGTTATAGCATTTTTGGGAGAATGAAATGTTCCAGAATTGTGATGGCTGTACAACTCTGTGAATATGTTAAAAATCAATGAATTATATGGTATTTGAATTATATTTTAATAGAGTTATTTAAAAAATTTTAAGATCTGTAAACTATATCATAATAAAGCTGTTGAAAAAAGGACGGTCTGGGAAGGGAAAGCACTGGAGGCAGAGACATAAGTCAACTTGATTAATGTTCTCAAAACACAGGTAATGACAGCTGTGAGAACAAGGAGGATGACAGAATGGATCCTCAAAGACACTGCAAGAAGAAAGAAAGAAGAAAGAAAAGTCTATTCATTCTAAAAAGAAGACCATATATAAAGTGTACTACAAAGAAATGATTATAGAATAGGTTTGTGTGAAAATAACAGTAGGGATAACGACAGCATTACTGAACATTATTGAGTATCACTTTATATTCATTATCACATCCAATTTTCAAAGTAACTTAGAAAGGCAGGTGCTATTCTCATTTTACCAATAAAGAGGCCAAGATTTAAACATTTAAGGTTTCTCTTACAGTATTTTAAACAAATTACTGTACTTATACAAGGAGAACTTATATCTATATAGCAGGTTTATCAGAGAATAACTCACATACTAATTCCTATAGATGAAAAGTTGATAATTTTAGCAAAATACTCAAAAAAGTAATCAAATACTGTCAAGCTAATATAGTGAGTAGTTTATACTACTGCATGAACTTATAAAATATGTATAAGAAATAACACCATGCAAAATTCAAGCTGAGTAAGGAGTAGCTATGGTCAAAATACTAATTTACAGAATACATGTAAATACTCAGTTGAAAGATATATAAAATATTTAATAACCCCAAACTCATTGTTTTTATAAAATTTACATTGTATATATTTCTATAATACTAAGATTTATACCACATCCTCTTAGAGATACCAGTGCTTGCTTTCTTTCTTTTGGTACCAGGGATCAAACTCGGGTCCTTGTGCTTGTGAGGCAGGCAGCAGAACCACTGAGCTAAATCCCAGGCCCCTTACCAGTGCTTTCTTAAAGGCAAAGCTTGCATAGCAGATGATCACTCTTAGTAAGCAAACTATCTGCTTGGTTTTTCAAATAAAAACTGGTAATGTATATTTTACATAGATGGAGCTTACACTATGAATTATTTGAACACTGCCCAAAGTTTGCATCAATTTTTATATAATAAAACAACATATTTTGGGCAAACTGGGATATACAAATCAAAATATGGAAATAACTCAAAAATCAGATCCAGTTTAATATTTTATAGTAAGTTATTTTTAATAATTATAAGATATAACTCATTCATATTAATAAAAGGAAGCAAAAGCTTGCATGCTGTCAAGTATTTTTTCTATTTTCCCTGAAATATCTTGTAAATTATTTCACATACAGCAGATCCTCAATAGAATAGTTTCTCTTGTATTATCTCCTAGGCTATTTCCAATTTTCCCAGTGAAGAAAAGAAAAAAATTTGTTTAGAATATGTGATACCAAATCACAGTATTAAATATGCTTTGAGGGGAATAAAAAAAGATTCTCTCTTCTCTCTTTTTTTCTCTCTCTCTCTCTCTGTCACTCTCTCTGCCTGCATCTTTCTCTCAAACACAGTCACATACACACCCTCTCAAAAACCAAAACAGATACATAACAAATAGATGATCCTCTATTCTCATATGAAAGGGGTAAAAATAATTTAAAAATTTGTATATTTTAACATATTTTAAGGTCAGTGAACAGAGGCTTAGTCTTTTAAAGAGCTGTACTTTAACACATAACATTTCAAATAACGGTAATCATGTCTTTTGAACTACTTCTTAATCTCAACATTTGGCATTTTAGGCAAGTTCTCAACTGCCTTTAGATTTCTTTGAAACTAGTCTCTGTTTAACACAAAATAGGATGTCAGTTGATCAGTATCCATTTGGCTTAAATTCGTAAGTCCACAACTTCCTTTAAGTGTTAGAACAAACAGGTACAAAGCCCGAAAATTTATTTTCTTTTAAAACTCCAAATGATATTTGTAGAAGCCAAAAGGCATTTTGAAATCACTCACCCTTACATCAGTAAAAATGAAAAAGCGGGTTGGGAAGGAGGGAGAATCTCATGAGGCCTTATGTGTCAAGTTTTTGCCCAGAGCTAATTTTCATAGTTATGTTATAAAACCCTGAAAATAGAGGTTTATAATGGAAATGCTGACAGACCCTTCACTATAGCAGCATGAATGGATATAATTAAAAAAAAGCTTTTGGCTACACCTAACTCCTCAAATGAAAGACTGCTATTTTTATATTAACCTCAAATAAGAGCAAGTGAGAACTAGAAATGTGAAAGGTAATGTGAAATGTTAAAGATGACTGCTAAAACTATTTGACATGAGAAGTTTTAAACACTGAGGCATTTCGTTAACATAACAAGTCACTATTTTCATAATGTTACTTAATCAGCAATAAAGAATGCTCTGGTGAGCCATCAGCTCCCGTTAGCACAAAGTGGCATATGAAGTTATTATTTCTTAACAGCCTAGAGGGAGCTGCTTCTCCCTTTAATCAGTGATCTTAGTTCTTTCCCACCTACAATTTCTCTGTCATACAGTTATAAAACTATTACCCAGTTCAACACACACACACACACACACACACCCACCCACCCACCCTGCATCCACATTTATGCAAGGACTGGTACTTTATTCCCCCCGAATGTGAAAACAGAGGAGATTGTTAAGGAAAAGTATTTCATTCTTTCCCTTGGCAGGGATGCTGCCAGGAATAAATATCATCAATCTATTCAATCTATCTTCCCTACCTAAACCAAAATTCAAAGAATTTAACTCTGTTCTCTAACTTCAAAGAAATAAAAAGCCTTTGCTTTAATTTTTAACTACTATCCAAAATGATTTTTCCCCTTTTTAGTAGTAGTAATAATATACAGCATACACAAAAACAGGTGAGTATAAAAGGATCTTAAATAGTTCTAGATTTTGGATTAAGAAATTAGGAACACATCTACATGAGCAAATTCTTAAAGGACTTTTCTTGTTTGTTTCCTTCTCTCCCTCCCATCTTTCTTTGTAAGGTAAACAATTCCCCATGATCCCTGGGGCTTTTCCACAAAAGACCCCAAAGAATCATCAGTTTCTCTTCATCATGTTTGCCTTGCAAGTGCTAAAAGTTGATGAGATGAAATGAAACTTTCCAAGCCACAGTTCCTCTTATATATTGTCATTAGCCTTATTGAAGACATGTGTGCAAATTACTGTGCAATCTTCAAAAATGTCAAGGGTGGCATTGTCTAAAGTATGGCACCATTAACAAAGACTTGGACATTGCTGCACTATTCTTATTCATACACTGACCTCGTACTCAAACCTGTTAAAACTGCTGTATAATTTTAACAAAGAAGTTGAGTATGGCTTGGTATTCTTTTATAGCAATTGTTTTCAATCACACTTGAATAGTTAAAAAAAATACATTTATGAAAGAAATCAAATTTATCAATAACATGTGTCTTTTTTCCCGTAGGCTACTCATGAAGATGAACAGTGCACACTCCCAATTCCTTGCTACAGAGGACAGCAAACTACAAACTCAATCCAGATACAGTTAAAGAGAAATTCCTAACATAAATGTAAAATTACTTTCTCCTTATATGACCTACACTGTTCGTGACTGGTTCCTGATTACTACCTCTGCATTTCTGAACAGTGATCCTACGGATTGAAAGAGACACATTATAGCTTTCACAGTATTTGCAAGCATTACTTTTTTTAACATTCCTGAAATAGCTTTGCTTTAATGATACAATATTTCTACTAACTTGAATTTTGAAAAGCAAAAGTTTTGTTTGTAAGATGTGAGATTTAGATGGAGGAAATGGTACTAATAAAAAGAATTGTAAATAAAGTAAGATTTACTTGTCTCCACGCCTCTCAATTTTCTCAACTGAATCATTAAACAATGGAACTTGAAAACTTGTAGAAAAAAAGTAATGAAAAGGTCCACAATAAATTTTTTTAGTAGCATTTTTTAAAATACTCAGAAGTACATTAACAATGGTAATGACTTCAGGTTTACAGATCTCATTCACATAACTGCTTCCACATTATAAAAAATGCAGTGATGTGGCTAGTTTGGGTTAAGTTAGTTATAAAATAATTATAAAGATGATGCAAGAAGACCACAGGGCATGACAAGAAATTAAAAGCAAAGTGGGAGAAACCAATAAAAAGAAAAAGTCATGCCAATTATAACTCAATATGTATCAGTTATAACCATCAATGTTAATGGTCTCAACTCATCAATCCAAAGAAATAGACTGGCAGAACGGGTCAAGAAGCAAGATGCAACAATTTGCTGCATACAAGAAATACACTTAATTCAAAAAGAAACTCATACACTGAAAGTTACAGGGTGGAAAACAATACTGCATGCGACGAGAACCCGAAAAAAAGCAGGAGTAGCTATCCTCTTTGCAGACCATGTGGATTTCAAACCCACATCGATTAAGAGAGACAAAGAAGGACACTACACCCTTGTAAAGGGAATAATCCAAGAGGAAAAGATGACAATCATAAATATCTATGCACCAAACACTAGTGCGCCCAACTATATAAAACAAATACTAATGGACATAAAAAATCATATAAGCACTAATACAATAGTAGTGGGGGACCTCAATACCCCATTGTCGCAAATAAACTAGACAAAAAAAACAAGTAACGAAATTCTAGAATTCAATCAAACTCTTGAACAAATGAATTTAACAGATGTTTACAGAGTGTTCCACCCCACAAAACCAGAATACATATTCTTTTCATTTGCACACAGGTCGTTCTCCAAAACAGACCACATGCTCGCCCAAATCCATGCAATTATGAATGAAAAGGATGAAAATACAACAGACCTAGCAGAAATCCAGAGGATCATCAATACCTACTTCCAGAACCTATATGGCAATAAGATGGAAAACACAGAAGAAACAGACAGATTCCTAGATACATTTGAATTACCAAAGTTGAACAAAGAAGACCTAAAAATTCTAAACAACCCAATATCAACCAATGAAATTGAAAATGTAATTAAAAACTTACAAACTAAGAAAAGCCCAGGTCCTGATGGCTTCACTGCTGAATTCTACAAGACATTTAGGGAGGAACTACTGCCACTACAGTTTAAACTCTTCAATGAAATTGAAAGGGAAGCAATACTCCCTAATTTATTCCTGGAAGCAAGCATCACCTTGATCCTCAAAGCAGAGAAAGACCCAACTGAAAAAGAGAACTATAGGCTAATCTTACTAAAGAACACAGATGCAAAAATCCTTAATATGATACTGGCAAATAGAATGCAGAAGATCATCAAGAAGGTTATACACCCTGATCAAGCAGAATTCATCCCAGGGATGCAGGGATGGTTCAACAAACGCAAATCAATCAATGTAATACACTATATCAATAGAGCCAAGGACAAAAACCATATGATGATCTCAATAGATGCAGAAAAAGCATTTGACAAAATCCAACATGCATTTATGATAAAAACCCTACAAAAAACTGGAATAGATGGTCTCTACCTCAACCTGATAGAAGCCATCTATGAAAAACCAACAGCCAGTATCATACTAAATGGTCAAAAACTGAAATCCTTCACACTAAAATCAGGAACAAGACAAGGATGTCCACTATCACCACTCCTGTTCAATACAGTTGTGGAAACATTAGCCACAGCAATTAGACAAGAGAAAGAAATAAAAGGAATAAAGATAGGAAATGAAGAAGACAAATTGTCATTATCTGCAGATGACATGATACTCTATATAGAAGACCCCAAGAACTCCACCAAAAGTCTTCTAGACTTAATTACCAAATTCAGTAAAGTAGCTGGATACAAGGTCAACACACAAAAATCAATAGCTTTCCTCTACATGAACAACAGACTCACTGAGAGAGAAACAGGGCAAACAATTCCTTTTACAATAACATCCAAAAACCTGAAATACCTAGGAATCAACCTAACAAAAAAAAATCAAAGACCTCTTTTCTGAAAACTATAGCACTCTGAAAAGAGAGACTGAAGATGATATCAGAAAATGGAAACACATCTCTTCCTCCTGGGTAGGAGGAATCAACATAGTGAAAATGGCCATACTTCAAAAACTGCTATATAGATTCAATGCAATCTCAATTGAAATACCAGCAGCATACTTCATGGACCTTGAGAAAACAATCCAAAAATTAATTTGGAATAAGAAGAGACCCAGAATAGCAAAAGCAACTCTAGGTAACAGAGACATGGCAGTGGGTATCACAATCCCCAACCTGCAACTCTACTACAAAGCTACTGTGATAAAAACAGCATGGTACTGGCAAAGAAACAGACCTGAGGAGCAGTGGAACAAATTAGAAGATGCAGAAACAACTCCAGATACACTCAGCCACCTCATCTTTGACAAAGGAGCCAAACACCCTCACTGGAGGAAAGATAGCCTCTTCAATAAATGGTGCTGGAAAAATTGGGTTTTGACTTGCCAAAGACTAAAACTAGACCTATATCTCTCACCATGCACTAAACTAAAATCAAAATGGATTAAAAATCTAAATATTAAAACAGAAAAAGTGAACCAGCTGGAACAGAGGTTAGGTAGAACTCTTGAAGACATTGGTGTAGGAAAAGACTTTATGAACAAAACCTCAGTTGCCTGTGAACTAGCACAAACAATCAAGAAGTGGTATCCCTTCTTACTGAAAAGCTTCTGCACAGCAAGAGAAACCATTAGCAGTGTGAAGACACAACCCACAATGTGGGAAAAAATTTTCACCAGTCGTCCCTCAGACAAAGGTCTACTATCTAGAATATATAAAGAACTTAAAAAAATCAGACCTCCCAAATTTAAAGACCCAATCCATAAATGAGCATCTGAAATGAACAGACATTTCTCACACAAAGAAGTAGAAATAGCAAATAAACATATGAAAAAATGTTCAACATCACTGGTCATTCAAGAGATGCAAATGAAAACAATGCTGAGATTCCACCTCACTCCAGAAAGAATGGCTGCTATCATGAAATCAACCAACAACAAATGCTGGCAGGGCTGTTGGAAAGAGGAACACTGCTCCACTATTGGTGGGAGTGTAGCCTGGTGCAACCACTGTGGAAATCAATATGGAGATACCTCAAAGAACTAGGACTGGAAGTCCCATTTGACCCAGCTATTCCCCTGCTGGATATCTTCCCAAAAGAATTAAAAGAATCATACCACATTGATATATGTGCACCGATGTTCATAGCAGCGAAGTTTGTAATAGTTAAAACTTGGAAACAGCCCAAATGCCCACCAACTGGAGACTGGATCAAGAAAATGTGGTTTTTTCATAAAATGGAGAACAACTCCGCCATAAGAAATGAGAAATTAGAGACACTTATTGCTAAATGGATGCATATTGAGGTGATACTCTTAAGCGAAATAAATAGGACACACATGTGTAAATACCAAATAGTTTCTCTAGTGTGAGAAACTGAAAGTGTAAATAAGGACTAAAAGATAATGTGAAATTGGAAGAAAAGGGGCAAAGGGGAAGGGGAAGTGGGAGGGGTAGGGGAAAGAAAAGACGGGAATGGAATTAGTATGAGAAAATGAAAAAATGGAAACAAAATCTTTGTAAATAGGGAGGGATGGAGAGGTTGAAGGGAGGGCAGGGGAAGGGGGAAAAAAAATAAGAACCAAGAGAGTATGTAAAGGTACAAATTTCCAATGATGAATGTCATTATATTTTACACCTAAAATGTATCAACAAAATAAAATTTTTTAAAAAAGATGAAAGTAAGAAGACTAATCTAAGGCTAAATGGAATTAGAGAAAAATGAGAAGATAGTATATAGATGGAATAAAAATATCTCTTTATAGAAATCATAATAGAAAACTTTCCCAGTATGAAAAAAGATTTGAAGATACAGATAAGCAAGGCTTACAGAACATCAACTAAATAAGAAAAAAGAAGCTTATCATGACACATCTTATTTAAAATCCCAGATGTCAAACAGAAACACAGAATCTTAAAAGGTGTCAAAGAAAAGGAAAAAAAAATCATGTACAATATAAAGATAAACCCATCAGGATTACAGAAAACTTCTCAACACAATCTTTAAAGCCCAGGAGAGCTTGGAGTAAACTGTTTCAAACCTTAAAAATAAATAACTTCCAACTCAGACTAAATACATCCTGCAATGGACAAATAAGGCCATTCCATGACAAAGAACACCTTGCAAGATACATGAACACCAAACTAGGACTCCAAAAAACAATATCCTAGACAGAGACATAAAGCCAACAAAGCCAAAATATCAGATGGAATGAATACATTAAGCAAGGCAAGTAGTTAAACAAAAAAGGAAAATTAAAGGAGTTATCACCAGAAAAACAAAGCAATAATAGGAATAAATCAGTACCTTTCAGTTATAACTCTCAAAGTAAATGGCCTCAAGTTCCCAATTAAAAGACACAGATTGGCAGACTGGACCAAAAAACAGAATCCCACAGTCTGTTGCATTCAAGAAACTCATCTAATCCAAAAAGAAATTCAGACCATAAAAATCAAAGGATGGAAAACAGTACTTCATGCACCAGGACTCTGTAAGAAGCAGGGTGGCAATTCTATTCTCAAACAAAAAAACATCAAGCTAAAACTGATCAGAAGACTCAAAGAAAGTCACTACATATAAGCTAAGGGAAAAATTCCATGGGAAGAGATTAACAATTGTAAATATATATACATGGAATAGTGGAGCATGTGACTTCATAAAACAAATTCTGCTGGACATAAAAGATCAAATAAGCACCAATACAACACAGCACATGATCTCAATACCCTAATTTTCAAAAGGGATCAACTAAACAAAAAAAATCAACAAAGAAATATCAGATCTTCAAACAAATAGACCTAATAGATATCTACAAAATGTTCTACTTTACAACAACAAAATATGCATTCTTCTCAGCAATATATGGAACTTTCTCCAAAATATACATACTAGCTCACAAAGCCTGATTAAATAAATTTCAAAAGAATTAAAATCACCCCATGTATGCCACCAGATCATTGTACACTGAAACTAGAAATCAATTACAAAAGAACCCACAGAAAATTTATAAACAACTGGAAACTTAACAGAATCCTGAACATTCAATGGATCAAAGAAGAAATCAAGGAGGAACTTAAATAGTTTCTGAATCAAATGACAATGCCAGTACAACACACTAGAGTCTATGGGACAAAAAGAAAGCTGTCTTAAGAGGGAAGTTTATTGCAGTCAACACATTAGAAAAACAGAGCAAGCTAAAACACATAACCTAATGATGAAACTCAAGATACTTGAAAAACAATAGTCCAAACTCAAACCTAATTTGAGGAGGGAAATCATAAAGATAAGAATGGAAATTCATGAAATTGAAACTAAAAAAATAATATAAAGCAGCAACAAATCGAACAGCTAGTTCTTCACGTGAAAAACAAAATAGATACACTGTTAGCCAAACTTACCAAAAGAGGGAGAGAAAAGACATACATCACAGTGATTAGAAACGAAAAAAGGTGAAATCCTTATGGATTATCATCAAATCTCAGAAGATAATAACTGCTATGAAAAATTGAATCACAACATAGTGGAAAAATTTCAAGGAACAGATTGCTAGACACTAATGAACTACCTGAACTGAAGAAAAAATAAACTGAACTGAAGAAAACATAAAAATTCTGAACAATCCAATATTAGGCAACAAAATTGGGGCAGTAGTAAAAAACCTACCAACTAAGAACAGCTCAGGGCCTGACAGAATCAGTGCTGAATTCTACAAGACCTTCAAGGAGGTTATAATGCCAATATGCTTCAAACTCTTCAATGAAATTGAAAGGCAAGCAAGGAGTGCTTCCAAACTCATTCCTGGAAGCCAGCATTACTCTTATCCAAAAGTCAGATAAAAAGAAAACTATATTTCTCAATGAAAAGAGACGCAAAAATCCTCAATAAGATACTGGTAAATAGGGGCTGCAACAGATCATCAAAATGACCAAGTAGGATTTATCTCTGGGATGCAACAATAGTTCAACATATGCAAATCAATAAATATAATCTACCACGTAACCAGAAGCAAAGTCAAAAAATCTCATGATCAACATCAGTAGATACAAAAAAAGCCTTTGATAAAATCCAACGCCCATTCATGATTTAAAAAAAACCCTAAAGAAAATAGGTATAGAAAGACCTTACCTAAATCCTAAATCTGGTAAAAGCTATTTATGAAAAACCAAGAGCCAACACATTCAGCCAACTGATCTTTGATAAAGGGATCAAAACATATGCTGGACACTGAAGGAAAGATGGCTTCTCTAGCAAATGGTGCTGGGAAAACTGGCTATAATCATGTACAAGATTGAAGGTAGACTCGTATCACCACGCACTAAAATGAAATAAAATTACATCAAAGATCTAAATATTGAAACAGAAACACAACTTGCTAGAGGATAAAGTAGGTAAAACTCTTGAAGTCATAGGCATAGGCAAGAACTTTCTGAACAGAACACCAATTGCATAAGAAATAACAGTTAAGAAAGAAGAAATGGGGTTACATAAAATTAAAAAGCTTCTGCACAGCAATGGGACCAACCAACAGAGTGAAGAGACAATCTACAGAATAGGCAAAAATTTTTGCCAGCTACATCTTGGAGAGAGGGCTAATACCTAGAATATATAAGGAACTCAAATTAGACCTCCCAAAATAAAAGCCTAATCAAAAAATTGGCAACTGAAATTAATAAGACACTTCTCTGAATAAGTTTCAAATGGGCAATAATACATGACAAAAAGTTCAACATGGCTGGCCATTAGAGAAATGGAAATTAAAACAACACTGAGAGTGGGCCGGGGATTTAGCTCAGTGGTTCTGCCGCCTGCCTCACATGTGCAAGGACCTGAGTTCTATCCCTGGTACCAAAAAACCAAAACCAAAACCAAAAACAACAACACTGAGATTTCATTTTGCTCCAGAAAGAATGGCAATCATCAAGAAGTCAAATAATAGTAAATGCTGGCAAGAGTGCAGTGAAAAAACAAACCTTTCTCCATTGGTGGTGGGAATGTAAATGAGTACAACCATTACAAAATCAGTATAGATTCCTTAAAAAATTAAAAATTAAAATTCCATTCAATCTAGCTATTTCCCTACTAGATATCTTCCAAAAAGAGTTAAAGACATCATACATATATGTACTTCTTAAGATAAATTTAAACAATATGTACTGCAAACTACTAAAAATGGAAAAAAATGCATATGCCTTAGGAATTAATCTACAGTTATACTTCCACAACTACAAAGAGATGCTTAGGTAAAAATAGCAAATGAAAATGTGTTTCAGTAACTTCAAACAATAATAAAATTTCTATTACTGATTTTAAAAAGTTTAGTAAAAAATAAAAAAATAAAAAATAAAAAAAATAAAAAGAAATAAAAAAGTTTAGTACATCTATAGGATGGAATGCTAAGTACTCATTAAAAGAATTAGGCAGGTCTCCATGTACTAATATAAAATGTTGCCCAGGAAATATGAAGCAAAAGAAGGAGTTTCTAGAAGAAAGATCATCTGTTTTTTGTTTCAAACATATAAATTAAGAAAAAATAGAAGGCTTTTAAAAAATTATTTTACTTCTATGGTGTACAATTACAGCAATGTTTTTCAACCTTAGCACTGGTAAATGATAGATAATTCTTTGTTATGGGAGTGGTCCTGAGCATTGTAGGGCAGCAGCATTCCTGTCCTCTACCAACTAGATGCCAGTGGCATACCTCTACTTGTGACAACTAAAAATATCTCCAGACAATGCCAAATGTCCCCTAGGGACAAATTCATCTCCAATTGAGAACTACTGAACTAGAGAATAAAAAGTGAAGATGGGTGAAGAAATTTTGTCATCTTATACCTCTTTTTATTCAACTATTTTTACTATGACAATATAGTACACGCAGAATGTAAACATAATTTTAATACAAATAAAAGACTGCCGGGGATACTTAACTAAAAAATTAAAAGTGTTGATAGGATATAAATCTTTGTTTAAAAAAACTATCTAAGAAGACATACAATTTCTAAGAAGGATTCAAAGGGACTTATCCATCTTCCACGAAAAGGTAGAAAAGTAAGTGGATTCTACCACTTTGTTTCCATGACTTCTTCTCAAGGTGTCCATACTTTTCCTTTCTTTCTTACACATATGCACCTAAATCATTTGGAGACTGTAGTTCCTTGTCATCAGAAATATTCTGATGAGCTCCCTCTGCTTTCTTGTTTTGTATAGTAGACAGGTATATTTAGAGAAACCAAAATTGGGGGAAAAATGTAAAAATTTCTAATTTTCTAAAAAAAAAAAAAAGAACAAATAACATAAAGCTAGCATCAGGATAAAATATAAAATATGCTAATAAATTCTGTTAGACTAAATACATAGCTCATGCAGAGGATCCAGATTTGGTTACTTATGAAACCGGCTAGTAATTTACTTATCCATCTCATCTGTCCACCATCCAAAAATACTAATTCTTGCTTTAATACTCTTATAATGGAGAACAAGAAGGAAAATGACTGATCGAAAACTCTCGCTAAGCCTTTATAACTTAAACTGATAAGAGCAGATAAATGTAAAAACTACATTAAACTCTGTAAGTAGTAAAAATGTAAATGATTCTGGTAACAAACAAATAAATTTGATAATAAATAAATTTCAAAAATTTGAAAATTTTGCCAAGCTAAGTATCTCAGAGAAACAGATGCTACTTTTGTAATACTGTATTAGGAAGAGGAAAGTAGTCTCTTTATTTACATGAGGCATGATTTCAAGTAAAATCATATTGCTACTTACAACTTGAATGCAACTTTTTAGCCACAGTGACTAATAACATTGAGCAGTAATGTCTAATTTATTAACAATACACACTTTAAAGGTAAAACTGTCATGTGAAAAAAGCCTAAGGGCAATAAATATCAAAACTATTATTCTTATCAAGTTTGAGTCTAAACATATCTGTATATTTAATGTAGCTGCATAATTCAAATAATCTGAAAACAGTACTTTATGTAGTGATTAGCATCAGAATACTCCTATGCTAATTTTAGAATAAACTGATTTAGCAGGGAGTATTTAATACAATTAATGCTATAAATTTACAGCAAAAATTTAAAGAATCTTAAAAACGGTACAATGTAGCCAAAACTACCTTATGGTCACAAAACTGCATATGCTTCAATAAAATCCATCTCAGATTTGGACTCACAATTTTGCTTAAAAAAAATTCATTATATACCTCTTGGTAATTATAATCTTTCTTAAGAGAGGGGAAGAAAAGACTAACATACATGGCTTTTGGACTCTACCAGATATGCAGCTCTGGAATTGCATCAGAGAAGGTCAGATTTTAGTTTTGCTGCTTGTCTCTGGACATAAGCTTTCTTTTGAATAACAACTGCTTGAAAGAGCTGTTTCAAAACTAATGATTTACGTCAGCTGAGCAGAAAGACAAACTCGTCTTTTTATATTTTGATTTTGTAAGTATATCAAAGGAGAACTTCAACATAAAATCAACAGGGTGATGATATAAATCAGTCAATTAGTACATTGCTGGAAAACATACCTGATTCTGGCCAAAACAGCTTGTAGAAAGCTCAACACTGCCCTAAGTTCAGATTCTCGACAGGCTGGAAGAAGCATACTAAATCCATCATTAAGCAGTTTTTCATGGGAAGGATACAAGCAGTAGCTGGTCTCAAACACTTCTTGAACACCATCAATATAGATGGAGAGAAGTGTCCAAAGAGTATGTCTCTGTACCATTTCTTCTTTCTTAGATACCAAGAATTCCTTTGCTTTCTCTTGGAACTCATAGGAAAATTTCTCAGCCAAAACGCCAATGTCCAGATTTTTCTGGGCATACATCAAGAGAAATGCCATCTGACCTTTCCAAATGAGGGCTCTCTGAGATGTTATAAAAGCAGGCTTGAGAAAATTCAGAAGGTTTAAAACATGACTTGCCACATCTTCTGCCTCTGCAACAGCTGTTAGCAGCAGAAAAAGACTGAAAAAGTTCTGCAGTCCAACTTCAGTTAGTTCTTCCATTCTTTTTTGATGGAATTTAGAATATATCCTGTAAGACAAAAAAATTCCACTTCAATAAAATGTTATTCACAAAAATCCATCCTTTAAAATAAGTCTTCCTTTATTACCTTTAACTCATTATTATCAGGTTTTAGCTAATTTTTATTTTGATGTTGACATGTCACTTTTTCTACTTAGAAAACAAATTCATAAAATAGGCTACCTTCAAATGTCTCAGGAACACAGCATATCATTATAAGTGAACCAAAGGAGCCAGTAGACTTCCTTGAAGGACAGCAAAAATGTTTATCATAGAGTACATGGTATTTTCTTGTCACTGGAATATTGATTACCTTTCTTTTATTTTTATTATCAAGTAAGAATGAATGTGTTATAGGTTAGATTTTTAAATGTTCGCCAAAAGTCCTCATGACTTGGTCAACAGCATGGTGCTATTAAGAGGTAGGTGGTGAAACCTTCAAGAGGTGAGGTCTGGCGGGAGGTCTTTAGGTTACTGGTTGTGTATGCTTAAACGGGATTGAAGAACCCAGACCCCTGCACATTGTTTTTGTCTCTCTTGGCATGGGATGAGTGGTTTGGCTCTGACATACACTTCTGATATGATATCTTGCCTTATCTCAAGCAATTGGGCCAACAGATACTGGACTGAAACCCATAAAATTGTGAGTCAAACTTTTCTTTTTTATCTGTTGATTATCTCAGGTATTTGTCATAGTAACAGAAAACTGATTAACAGATTTGGTAATCCTTTAGGTACAATTTGATGTGCTTTTACAGAAATCTTAAATGAGTAATATTAATGATCTTCCTTAAATCCCTTCTCCCTTCATCCCTTTGAAACACCTGCTCTTGTTTTACTTATACCCTAAGACAATTCAAATCACTAAAGAAATCCTTTCTCCTAACCTGCAAAGAAAAGTTGTTAGTGTTCAAATGTCCAAAAACTATCCATTAAAAAAAGATTCACTACTACTTAAAACAACCAATTCTTTCATCAGTAAAGGGCTTTTGGAAACAATTCATCTTAAAGTCCTACTTATTGTTAAGTTTTATAAAGTTTATAACTGGTTTATCCAGGGCAGATTCATTCAGAAAGAACTAGAAGAGAGCTGATTTTCTATCATCCCCACTACAGTGCTTAAGATAGCATTTACCTAATAAATAGACTTGCTACTAAATGAATTCCAATGATTTATTTTCAATAAAATTCTGGTTATTATGTCTTCCATAAAATATTAAAAACCAAACATGCAAACAGAACAACAATGACAAGATGACTGGGGATTTAGTCAAGCAGTGGAGTATCGTGCTCAGCTTCACAATAAAACTGTTTGAAACACATTATTATTGAAGGCTTAATAAAGAAGCTACCCTTTTAAAGTATGTTCTAAATAAAAAGTATATTCTATCACCATAACCTTATTCACAGTGGGACTAAAATAGAAACATGATTCTTAAGTCCCTGCCTAAATGGGGAAAAAAATAAGAACCAAGATATATTATGTAAAAGTACAAATTCCCAATGATGAGTGTCATCATATTGCATACCTAAAATGTACCAATAAACTTAACGAATAAAAAAAAAACAAGTCCCTGCCTAGAATAAGAAGTATCCCGCTGAGAGGTCCCAACAAATAAGATGAATAAGTGGTAGATGATGGTGTACTGCATAAAGAGTGCTGAAAAAAGCAACAGTAGGAAAGGAAGTAGAAGCAGGAGAATATTAAAAACTCTATTATTTTACCACACTAGAAATGAAAAGTGAGCACACTCCCCAGATAAAAACATCAAGGTTATCTGGCCTTAACTACACTCTGGTCAGTTCTCATTCAAGGTACCAGTGCTTGCTAACTGCTGGTCTTAACACAAAAAGCTATTATTTGCCAATGTATGATACAGAGATTTTTAATTTCCATCACTTTAAAAAAATATTATGCAATGGAATTACAAATAATTTTGGAAAAAACCCTAATCCTTTTCTAATAGTCCTCTATTCAATATATAAAAAACCAATCTAGGCATTGTACTGCTGAACTGTAATCTCAGCACTCTTGGAGGCTGAGGCAAGATAGCAAGCTCGAGTCCAGCTTAGGCAACTTAGCAACTTAATGAAATCCCGTCTCAAAATAAAAATTTAAAAAGGGCTGAGGATGTAGCTTAGTGCCCAGCACTGGAAAAAAAAAAAAATTTCATTCTTCAATAATGATGAAATGACTTAGAAACTAAAACCCTCTCCTACCTCTATATTTTACTACCCTGCATGAAGGAATATATTTTAAATGTATAAAAAGACTAACTACAAGTAAACATTAATAGTCCAAATAGTAATATTTCTCAAACATATCAGTGAACATTCATGACAAAAAAGATAATTCACACACCTTCCTTTGACTTGTTTCCAAGGATGAGGACCACTGTTCTTCGTGGCTTTCTTAACAATCTTTGTCAAAATGCAAAGAAAAATGGTATAACTACTGTAGGATTTAGACAGCTCATGATCCTGTTTATCACACCAGCAACTCTTCACCATTTCAAGCATAGACAAAGGAGACTTGATATTAACAAGGCCTTTCAAAGGAAGCCAGGAAACAGTGAAGGAACTATTCTAAAAGTAAAAAAGATGGACAATCAATATTAGTTTCTTAGTAAATAAAGTGGAAGGCTGTAAATCTCAGTTAACTTATTAAAAGAATGAATAATCTTAATAATAAAAATTATATTACTACATTACCATTATAATATATCTCCCAAAATATAAGCACACAGCACATGAAGGTATGTTCAAAATTTGGGTTGTACCCATGATGTGTTTTTCACAGTTGATTTGTCAAAATTAGGACACAAACAAGGCCCACACAGCATTTGGGTGATATATTTCTTAAAGATCTTCTATTTTGTTAGTTTCCCAGTATTTTCTAACACCATTATTTTTTTTTTTAAATCAGATTGTTTGTTGCATAGCATTTCCCACTCAAGGCCCATCATTCAGAACTATTAACATGATAGGAATAGACTATGCTTTTCCATAGCTCCATGCATTTGTCCATACTGTTCCTTTAGCCTGCATGCTCTTTTTTCTTCTGTAACTGGAAAATCCCCCTCATCAAGGTCAAGTTAAAATATTATGACCCATATGAAGTCTTCCACAAGACTCCAACAATCCATACATGGGGTTAGATATGCCTCCTCCTGGCATTGCATGATATATTAACTTTTCCTCCACAATATATGTGCATATGCCTACTGGCTTATAATCTACTCAGGTGCCAAGATGGTATCATACACAGGCACCAGTCAGTACCTATTCAAGGTGTCTTAAGGAATCAATAGTTATTAGAAAACATTATGAACAAGGATTAAAAAGAACTTACTGCTACAATTTTGGCTACTTTGTTTATACTTACTCTCAAGAGAAAAAAAGATACCAAATGTCAGTTCACTCCAGTCTACCTTCAACAAAAATTAGCTTGCCAAGAAAAATTCAGAGGTACTAATAATTAAGTCATAAAAATATCCTGCATATCATGTACAAATTCTTCAAATTTCTGAAGTAAATTCATATTCTATTTACTTACCAGGTTTTTACTGTAATATTCCCATAGAATGTTGACAACTGTAATGTTTGGCTCCCAGAACTCACAAAGTGTCAAACAACAGTGAAGATACATTCGTAATTGTTCTTCTAGTGCACCATCCTAAAAAATACACTGAAATTATGAAGGAATAAATAGGCCCTGGCAACATGAATGTTATCGTTTTACAATGTACAACCCATGGCTAGAAAGAAAATGAATAGGTACCCTCAAATTGTAGCCATTCTTAGAAGGCCTAAATCAACCTAAAGAATATTTCTAAAAATTAATTTTATAGGTATTAACATATTTTTATAATAGAAACTACATAACCCTATCACTTTTTTTGGTTTTGTTTTTGGTACCGGGGATTGAACTCGGGTCCTTGCGCTTGCAAGGCAGGTGGTGTAACCACTGAGCTAAATCCCCGGCACAACCCTATGACTTTTAATCCAATTACTTACTAAATATAGGTATTTCATAGTTGAATGGTTTAGGAACCCAGAGAACAGAAAAGAAATCCAAATCAAAGTGGCAAAATGATCTAATAATTAAGATGTATAAAATTCAGCAGGTTTAGTCATAATTAGATATTTGATCCAATTCTTTTATAGGACAAGAGTTGTTCTTTTAAAAACCAGAGGCTTCGTTTTCTCATATTTTTTCTTTTCCCTTTTCTTTCTCCTACCCTTCCCACTTCCCCTACTCCTTTAGACATTTTCTTCCTATTTCACAGTATCTTTTGCCATTTGAACCTTATTTACACTTTTAGTTTTCCACACCAGAGAAACTATTCAGTATTTACACGTGTGTCCTATTTTTTTCATTTAAAGAGTATGGCCTCAATGTGCACCCATTTAGCTATAAATGGAAACAAAGTCTTTGTAAATAGGGAAGGGTGGAGGGGGTGAGGGAGGGCAGGGAAATGGGGAAAAAATAAGAACCAAGATGCATCATGTTAAGGTACAAGATCCAAACGATGAATGTAACTGTATTATATACTTAAAATGTTCCAATAAACTTAATGAAAAAACAAAACAAAACAAAACCCAGAGGCTTGCTGGGGGTTTAGCTCAGTGGTGCCGCTGCCTGCCAAAAACAGAAACAAAAACAAAACCCCCCCCAAAAACCAGAGGCTTGGCAAAGAACATATATTTTAACCCCTTAAGAGGGGTAAAAGGATAAGGAAGTAGAAAAAAGTACATCCTTCAATCTTTTATGATAACCATATTTATCTTTCAAAAATGACACATCCCAGAATTTCATTCACTCAATTACTATATTTAAAGCTTATTATATACTAGCACTGTTCTAAAGTTCTAAGTGTACAGCAATGAGTGAATCACAGTATATGCATTAGTAGAGCTTACCTGTTGGGGAGGAAAGGAGAAATGGATACTCAAATAAACAAGGAGAATTAAAATCGTTATTATGCTGAGAAAAACAAAACAAAGCAAAGTGATGTGGCAGAGTCAATAGTAAAGACAGCCATCATAATTTGATCATGTGTGATGAATGAAAAGGCTTTTGTGAAGGAAGGAATTTGAGCTAAATGTCAATGAGAATTAGCCAAACATGTAAACATGTCAGAAAAACATTCAAGGCACAGAAAAAAAGTGAGAAGTTTCTGAATTAGCAGTAAGGTATTACAAGACCAAGTCATAGACAGGCAGGAACTATTTCTCATTTGAGGCTTTACTGGTCTTGGTAAGAAGTTTCCATTTTATTTTAAATATGTCACAAAGTGCCTGGAAGACTATAAGCAAAGAAGAGATATTATCTGATTGTTTTAAAAATATTGCTCTGGGAAATGAGTATGTTTCAAAAATACTGCTCTAGGATATGAATAGAGGAGATAAGAACAGAAGCAAGGAAACCAAAAAGAAGGCAATTCTGTGGAACTGTATGACCAAGATAAGTAGACAGCTTTAGAGATATGTTTGGAAAAAGAGGCAATAGTATTTGTTAATGAATTACATTAAGGTACAAAGAAAAGATATTAATAGAGAAAACTTCTAAGTTTTGGTTTAAGAGTATGGGTTGATTGTACTATTTCCTGAAATAGCAAATAGTAGAGGAGAACATGGGGAGAATACACAGGGCATCCAAGTGTAGCTGATAAGCAGACAATTTGACATATGGGTCTGCAGCTCAGGGGAAAAATGAGAGTTGTTGGGCCAGGGATTTAGCTCAGTGGTTCTGCCACCTGCCATGCAAGCTCAACGTCCTGAGTTCAGTCCCTGGTACCAAAAAAAAAGAGTTGTTAACATAAGTCTTGATGTTAATGGCATATTAATTACTTCTAGAGCTAAGACACTAGATAAGACTATTCAAGTAAAGAATAGAGATGAAAAATGGGAAAAGGATCCAGAAGTGAGACTGATTTTCTTCCATTTAGATATTGAGCAAATGTAGAAGTCTATAAGCAAAAGGAAGTAGCCAATTAAGTAGGAATAAAGCTAGTCATCCTATAAGCAAAGAGTAATATTTCAGAGAGAAACAGCAATAAACAGAGTTGAATGCTAACAAGTTAAAAAGAGAAGAAATAAGAATTTTTAGATTTAATAATTAAGAAAATTATTAATGGCTATGACAAAAACAATCTGGGGAATGATTAAGACAAGTACAAATATGCAAGGTTGAGGAATAATACGAAGTAAGGAAGTAAACCTATTTAAATGAACATGTGTTAACAAAGTTCTTGAACAGGTAAGAAGAGGGAAAATCCAGTGCACAGGAAAAGAATTAGTTCCTGATAGAAAAAATAACCCTTCCAATACAAATGAAAAGCAGTCTGAGAAGCTGAATACAAAGTAGATAGGTTGGGAGATTTGAATGAGAGAAGAATTCCCACCTGACTGTTATATCTTCTCAATAATTATGAGGCTACATGCTGAACTGAGTGTATTAGAGCAGGTCATGAATTGTGCGTTAAGGAGAAGTTCTAAAATAAGTCATCATGGAGAGTAAAAAACTAATATTCTAAAACTGATTGCTACTTGAGATTTATGATCAAAAATTTAAAGCGAGACAAGCAGTAAGAATGATTTTTTTATTTCTTCTAGCAATATTTAGCTGTGGGGAGGTAGGGAAGGAACAGGCCTTTGCAGGTCTAAAACAGGTTACAAGTTAAGGAATGAAAGGTATTTGTGGAGTGATGGATTGTGTAATGTACACTGTTTAAGGCGTAAAGTTAGGGCATGGAAGATGACAGCAAAATGAAAAAGTCAATGACGACAGACAGAATGCAAAAAAAAATGAAAAATTATGGAAAGACAGGTGAGGTAAGTAAAAGAAAACCTAACTAGAAGTAAGAATATTAAGAAACTGAGAGGTCAGGTAGATTATACACAATAATATTGGGGTTACTAACAAAAGTAGTATATAGGTTTAGAAGAAAACAGTGATCAAGGTACTAAACCTTTAAGTGAGTTGCTCAACCATGGGTAAAGGACAGCAATGAGCAGAATGTTTTAGATAAGGTCTTCACTCTCTTAATCATTTATCCTTTAAAATATATTCCAAACCGCAGGTCCTCTAGGAAACTTTCTAACTCCCACACCTGATCACCTTCTTTCTGGTCCTACAGTATGTACACTACCAATATCTATACTGTAACACGCATTCTGCTAAACTTAATGTTTGTCTGCTTTCAAGTGTTTATGAACTGAGGGCTAAGACAATGTCCCCAGAGGATAGCATAGTGCCTGGTTCACCAAAGTGTCTCCATAAATATTTCATAAATGAAACTGAGATCAGGTTCTGGTGCCTTTTCTCACGGAGTACCTGTATGGCTTCAGGAAAGATGTTACCTTCTCTAACAGTCAAAATCATTTAGTCAAAGAAGACAACGTTCTGTCTACCACAACCATGTGATTTTATAATGAAAATATAAATCTATATCTAGGCTCATTAAATTCCATGGCACACTACTGAATTCAATGATGGCAAACTAATTTTACTGTATCTACAAGGTAAAAAAGTAGATTATCAAAATTCATTTTCAAGGGTTTTATTTGAGATCTGAAATTCATTTTATTATGTAAAATATACAAAAGTAAAAACATATTAAGCCATAAAAGGAACCCAACGCAGGAGAAGCAGGAGTTTGAGCTAGCGTGGGCAACTTAATAAATCAGCAAGACTCTGCCTCAAAAAACAAAACAAAACAAAAAAAAGTGTTTTTTTTTTTAAAGGGCTGAGGATATAGTTCAGTTCAAAAGCAGTGGATCACTCTCACTACCACAATCAATCAGTCACTCAATCAATAACATGAAAGCAACTGAAGATTGAGGAACATGGATAACCTCTTCTTAGGTACCATATGTTGTTTTACATGTGTTAATTCATGTATGTATCATACCATCCCAGTATTTATCTTTAAATGAAGGCTGGGGTTCAGAATTTATATATAGCTTATCCAAGCCTGTTTGGTCAGAAGCTAGGACTTGTGACTGGAAAATCTGTTACATACACTGTTCTATGCCAAAAGCAGGTGAAAAAGAAATGAATATTTAGTGGATACCACAAGTGTCCAGATCTGGATTTGAATTTGCGGTCCATGCTCATTCTTTGCAGTATACCCAATCAAAAAGAAATTAAACATGGCATTCTAAATTTTCTTTTCTCTTTCTTTTTTTTTTTTTAGGTGAAGGAATGGGAATAAATTCTCCTTACTTTGCTTTTAATGTTTGCAGATTAAAATGAAAAGAAATGGCTTTAAAATACTATTCTCCACAGTTCTGGTAGGTTAAATAATCAGTTGAGTGGTTTTCTTTGACCTACAGTCTATTATAGATACCATGCATTATATATTCTACATTTTCATGTTCTTTATATTCAATCAGTGCTTTGCTTTGAACCATCTTCATAACTTTAAAAAATTTTTTTACAGCTGGGCATGGTTACACACATCATTGATCCGAGCACTCTGGAAGTTTGAGCCCAACCTGGGCAACTTTTAGAGACCTTGTCTTGAAAGAATAAAAGGATATGAATGTAGCTCACTATGAAAAACCAGGGTTCAATCCCCAGGACTGAAAAACAAAACAAACAAAAGTTCAAGAAAACACACACATACACACACACACACACACACACTCTTTAAAAGGTGTATTTGTGCATCATGCATCAATCAAATTAGAGAAATAACTAGCCCATCTTTCAAGTCTAGATAGCTTAAGCAAGAATACACAATAGTCAGGAATATGGGAGGCAGCAGACATTAACTTATATTCATAATTAAAAAAAAGAGCTAAAATACAGTGGGAAAGAATATCTGGAAACACTGGTTTATACTAATTTACCTTATATTTTCCCATTGCATACCTTTCAGAGAGGGAAACAACAACATTGCAATGGTTTATATCTAGATGTCCCCCAAAGCCCCATGTGCTCAGAGGTGGAGTTTTTGGGAGGTGATAGGATCATGGAAGTATGATCCACTGATCAGTTTATAGCTGACTTGCCTATAGGAGGAAGGTCACTGAGGGTGAGGCCTGGAAGGGTTTATTTCCTCTCCATTCACCCCCTTGACTCTCTGCATCCTGCTGCCTGCTTCTCCTCTGTCACACTGCTGTGCCTTGAAGCCACTTGACTATAGACTGAAACTTATAAACTGTGAGCTAAAATAAACCTTTCTTCCTTTTAGCTGTAGGTGTTGGGTACTATGTCTCAGTGACAAAAAAGTAACTAAAAACATCATTACATAAAAAAAGATGCTTCCTAGAAATACAAACAAAACAGATCTAGAAACCAAAATATATGATTAGTCAAATACATTAACAGCAGTGTGTTAAACAGAAATAATAAAAAAGCATTGAACTTTATAGGAGTCTTACTAAAACTTTTTTCTTTATTATTTCTGTTTTAAGAAGGTGATGTGACAGACCTCAAATCCGGAAAAGGAAGGGGCAATCTGCACTTTCTTCCTGCCTCCCAGCTCTTGGCATAAGAAAAGTAGATTGAATCTACACAGACACAGTGAAAGCAAGTGATTCCAAAGGTCTTCAGGGAGAAACATACCAGTGCATTACAACAGATGCTATATGACTCCAACCTAAGTGACTGCTCTGTCCCCTGGAGGCAGTGCTTAGTCAGTTGCCAGTTTAGGGTGGGAGCAACTGAAGCTGAGGCTCACAGCAGCCATGGTTGGCTTCTCTTAGGGTTCCCAGTGTTAAACTCCCATAGTGACTGGGTGAGGGAAACCACGGGAGAAGTCCAAGGTCAGGGAGCCATAGTCAGGCCAGCAAAGAGACATCCAGAGTCTTATAAACTAATGATTCAGGCCCAACCCCATGACCAGAGGCCAGAATCAGCTTGCACTTCTGTGGACCTGAAAGTACCAGAACCAGCCCATCCACCCTAATCCTACTGAAAGCTCACTGGGATTACCCAGCACAGATCTGGGCTCTGAATGCCTCCTTTGTCTATCAGCAAGAGCAGAGTTACACCCTGAACTGCACACTACCACAAAACTGTAGACCCCAGAAGATAACCACAGGCTTGAAATCTCAGAGAAATTTATTTTTTTTAGTTTTTCTTCACTTTTGCAGTTTTTAAAAATTTTTTGTTTTTCTGTGAGTGTGAACATTTCGTTTTTTTATTTTGTTTTATTCTTGTGGTTTTTTTTTTCCTTCCTCTCCTTGTCTTCTTCACCAGTTTCCTGAGGCTTAAGTAATCTTCCTTTGTCCTTCAGCCTTGCTTCTAATCTGTTTCTCTTCTTTTATTTCTCTATTTTTTCTCCTTATCCCTTTTAAATTTTCTCCCTTGGGGGTAAAATCCTCTACTGAGGGGGTACTTACTGTATATCATCTTTTGATTTGTCTTAGTTTTTTTATATAACTATAAATCTTATACTTATCTTAAAAGTTGCAAATTAATAGTTATCACAGTTTGTCATTTTCCAGTCTGCGCTAGATGCTATTGTTATTACTAATTGTACTACTTCAGCCAAGGTGACACAGTTGTGATCAACTGATCTTCCTTGTATGCCAATATCTAGATTGTCTGGATGCCATAAACAATACTGTAGTCCAGTACCAAAGAACTGGGTGCTATGCCAAACAGGTAGCAATATTTCATCTTAATAGAAGAGGCACAAACCTGGGAAAGGCTCAAAACCCCAAAGCCAGCTATGCCTAGAAGACATTGCCAAAGAGTAAGCATTTTCTAAGAGGTCTTGATATGAGTAATAAAGCTACCTACCAGACTCAATCCTGAAAACAAATACAAACAAACACACCACACACACACACAAACACACACGAAATAGAAAATGAGAAAACACACAAGCAAGATGCAACCCATAACCACCAACTCACCCACAGCAAATCAAAGGGACACTGAGGTAATACAAATCAAAAGCCACCCAGATGAACTTTATCAAATTGGTTAAAGTGGAAGTAGCAAAACATCTCCTGACAAACCAAAACAGAGATACTTAAAAAGATGATGACCATAATGAAGGAAACAGCGAATCTAGAGTAGATATAAATGTAAAAAAAAAAAAAAGGAGCTTAGGAAAGACATGGAAACCATGAATTTCCAACATGAAAATGAACTAGATTCTATAAAACAGACTGAAATAGAAATCCAGGTAATTAAAAATTCTACTGAAAGTATATGCAGCACAGGCAACCAATGTGAAGACAGAATATCAGATCTAGAAGTAGGGTTGTCGCTGGTGCTCAACAATTGAACAACTTCTTCTTATTATTATTTTTTTGGTACGGGGATGGAACTGGGGTCCTTGCACTTGCGCAGCAGGCGGCGAAACCACTAAGCTAAATCCCCGGCCCTGAACAACCTCTTAAAAATAGCAAGGGACCAGAAAAAAAATCAATCCAAGAGCTGCCAGATGACGCAAAGAAAACTAATACAAGATTAATTGGAATCAATGAAGAATCAGAAGACAGTACAAAGGGCATAAAAATCCAGTTTATAGAATAGCAGGAAACTTTCTAAGCATCGAAAAAGAACCTGAAATACAGACAAGCGCAGCATATAGAACTAAACAGTAGTGCTCAGAAAAAAAAAAATTACAGCAAGGCATATAATAGTCAAGATTCCAGAAATTCAACACAAGAATGAAATACTAAAGCTATTAGAGAAAATAAACAAATCACCTATAAAACCCAGCAGACTTCTCAACACAAACCCTTAGGTCAAGGAGATCTGGGAGAGAAGTATTTCAAGTCCTAAAAAAATACAACCTCTAACCCAGGTTGATGTACCCCACAAAATTATCTTTCGAAATTGACAGAGAAATAAGATACTTCCAAGATTAAGAACATCTGAAGAAATTCATGACCATCAAACCAACATTCCAAAAAGTTCTGAAGGACATTCTAAAAAAAGACAACACAGATAACAATTCCACAGAATTTCTGTGAATTCCAACAATTCACAAAAAAGAATCATAATAGAATGAATCCACTAAGCAAAGCAAGCAATTAAACAGAAGGGAAAGAATGAGAAGCAACAATGGGAAAATAATATGACAAGGATAAGTCAATACATATCAGTAAAAAACCATCATGTGAATGGTCTCAATACACCAATGAAAATAAACAGATGGACAGAATGGACAAAGAAACAAGATCTAACAATACACTGCAATAAGAAATACATTTACCTAAAAAAGAAATTCAAAGATTGAAAGCCAAAGAACGGAAAACAGTATTCCATGCAATAGGAACGCAGAAAAGATCACGGGTAGCTATTCTATTTGCAGATAAAGTGGATTTCAAGCCAAGACTGATCAGAAGAGACAAAGAAGGTCACTACATATTTGTTAAGACAACAAGCCAAAAGGAAGAGATATCATAAATATATATGCACCAAATACTGGTGTACCCGACTACATAAAACAACAGTAATGGATATGAAAAATCAGATAAGCACTAATACAGTTATAATGGGGGAACTCAATACCTCACTGTCCCAAATAGACAAACTAGACAAAAAAAAAATCAACAAAGAAATATCAGAGCTGAACCAAACCTCTGAACAAATGATCTCAGGAGATATCTAGTGTTCCACACAACAGAATATATATTTTCCTCAGCAACACAGAGGACTTTCTCCAAAACACACCAAATACTAGCTCACTGAACATGCTTAAGTAATTGCAAAGGAACTGAAAATATCCCACACATATTATATTATAGTGCAATGAAATTGGTAAACAATGGCAAAAGAAAACCCCAAGATTACATAGACACATAGAAATTAAATAACAACCTCCTGAACAATCAATGGGTCACAGATGAAATTAAAGAAGAAATTACAGTTTCTAAAATTAAAAGATAATGCCAATACAACATACCAGAATTTCTGAGATGCAATGAGAGCAGCCCTATGGGGGAAATTTATAGTGGTGAATGCCCACATCAGAAAAACAGAGGGAGCTCAAATAAATAATCTTATGTCGAACCTCCAACTTCTAGAAAAAGAAGAGCAAGTTAAACCCAAAGCACCTACAAGGGAGGAAATTATAAAGATCAGAACAGAAATTAATGCAACTGAGACTAAGAAAATAATACAATACAAAGAATCAATGAATTGAAAAGTTAGTTCTTTGAAACATTTAAAAAAATAGACAAACTCTTAGTCAACTTTATTTTAAAAAACTAAAGAAAAGACCCAAATCCATGCAATCAGGAATGAAAAGGGCAAAATCACAATACCAGGGGCAGAATGTTTTGACTAGATGTCCTGCCAAAGCCTTATGACATCATAGGTGGGGCTTTTCACAGGTGGCTGGATCTAGAGTGTGTGATGCTGGGATCAAGGGTGTGTGATTACTAAATTAGTCCACAGATTGGTTTGGCATAGTTCTGGGTAGGATTAAGGGTGCCCCACCCTGGGTGTGAGTGCTGTGGGTAGCCTGGATAAAATGTAAGGGACAGAAAGAGGGTTAGTGTGGTCACTTGTTACTTACTGCTGTTGTTTCTTCAATACTTTGCTGTTTTCTGCCTGCCATGAACTGTTTCCCCTCTGGAATGCCCCTCTGCCATGCCAACCTGCCCTAGTCAACTTTGAACGGAAACCTCTACAAACGGTGAGCTAAATAAACCCTTCCTCCTTTAATTTGGGGTGTCAGGTATTTTGTCTCAGCAATGACAAAGGTAACTAGGACCCCAACCTTATCAAAAAAAAAAAGAAAGAAAAAAGAAAAGACCCAAATCCATGCAATTAGGAATAAAAAGGGCAAAAATCATAACAGATCTTGTAGAAATCCAGATCATCAGTACCTACTTTGAAAACTTGTACTCTAATAAGATGGAAAATTCACAAGAAAGGACAGATTCCTAGATACATGTGAATTACCAAAGCTGAATCAAGAAGATATAAAAAATTCTAAATAACTCAATATCAGTCAATGAAACTGATGAATAAGAAGATCTAATGCCACTACTCCTCAAATTATTTAATTAATTTGAAGGGGAAGCAATACTTCCAAACTCATTTCTGCAAGATAGCATTACCCTGATACCAAAACCAGAGAAGGATCCAATCAAAAAGGCCAATCTCCTTAATGAAGAGATGTAAAAATCCTCAATAAGATACTAGTAAACAGAATGCAGTAAATTATCAAAAAAAATTATATACCATGAGCAAGTAGGATTCATCCCAGGGATGTACGGATAGTTCAACATATGAAATCAATAAATGTAATACAACAAATTAACAGAACCAAAGACAAAAACCACATGATTATCTCGACAGATGTAGAAAAAACACTTGAACAAGTCCATGAGCCATTCATGACAAAAATCCTACAGAAAATTGGAATAGGCCATTATCTCAATCTTATAAAAGCCATCTATGACAAACCAATAGCCAATGTCATACTAAATGGTCAAAAACTGAAAGCTTTCACTCTAAAATCAGGGACAACACAAGGATGGTCACTATCATGACTCTTGTACAATATACTTTTGGAAACATTAGCCAGAGCAATTAGACAAGAGAAAGAAATCAAAGGAGTATGGCTAGGAAAGGAAGAAGTTACATTATCATTATTTGCTGATGACATGATAGTCTACATAGAAGACCCCAAAAACACCACCAAGACTCCTAGAATTAAAAGCCAAATACAGTAGCATAGCAGGATATAAAGTCAATACTCAAAAATCAATAGATTCCTTCCCATGAATAAATTCACTGAGAGAGAAGTTAAGGAAATAACGCTTTTTACTAAGAAAAATGAAATACTTAGGAATCAACCTAACACAGGAAGTGAAAGACCTATACATTGAAAAGTACAGTATTCTGAAAAAAGGAAATCAAAGAGCATATCAGAAAATGGAAAGAAATCCCACTGGTGGACAGGCAAAACCAATATAGTGAAAATGGCCATACATCCAAAGCTGTTATATAGATTTAATGGAATCCCAATCAAAATAGCAATAGCAAACCTCACAAAACAAAACAAAAAATTCTAAAATTCATGGGGAACCCTAAGAGATCTAAAATAACAAAAGCAATTCTGGACAACAAAGGCAAGGCAGGGGACATGACAATCCCCGATTTGAAGTTATACTACTAAGCTACTGTGAGAAAAACACTGTGGTACTAGCAAAAAACACCCCCCCCCAAAAAAAACCCCAGCCAGATATAAATGAAACAGAATAGAAAATGCAGAAACAACTTCAGGCACACTCACTGGAAGACAGCCTCTTTAATAAATGATTCTGGGAAAACTGGCTTTCCACATGCTGAAAAGTGGACCTAGACCCGTATCTCTTAGCATGCACTAAACTAAAATCAATATGGATCAAAGATCTAAATATTAAAACAGAAACAATCTCCTGCAAAAAGAACAGGTAAAACTCTTGAAGACAAAGGTGTAGGTAAAGACTATATGAACAAAACCCCAACTGCATAGGAAATAATTATGAAGAATCAACAAATAGGATCACGTCAAATCACAAAGCTTTCGCATAGCAAAAGAAACCAACACAGCAAAGAGACAATCTATAGAATGGGAAAAAAGTTTACCAGCTAGTCCTCAGACAAGCTTGACAAACATCTAGAATATAAAAGTACTCAAAATAATCAGACATTCCCCAAATTTAAAGACCCAATCCAAAAATGGGCATCTGAAATGACTAGACATATCTCAAATGAAGAAGTACAAACAACAAATAATTATATGAAAAAATGCTTGATGCCAGTAGATGATTTGAAAAATGCAAATTAGAACACTGAGATTCCAACGCACTCTAAAAAGAATGGCTCTCATCAAGAAATTAACTAATAACAAATGCTGGTGAGGCTGTGGGGGATAAAGAACCTTCTCCATTGCTGGTGGGAGTGTAGACTGGTACAACCACTATGGAAATCAGCATGCAGATTCCTCAAAACACTAAAACTGGAGGTTCCATTTGATCCAGTTATTCCCCTTCTTGGTATTTTCCCCAAAGAGTTAAAAGTATCCTACCACAGCAATATATGCACACCCATGTTTATGGCAGCACAATTTATAATAGCTAAATCTTTCACATAGCCCATATCCTCATCAACAGATGAATGGATAAGGAAAATGTGGTATTTATACACAACAGAGTACTACTTTGCCATAAAGAAGGATAAACTGGAATCATTTGTAGGAAAATGGATGCACCTTGAGACCAGAATCCTAAGTGAAATAAATCAGCACATAAGTTTAAATACAGCACTATTTCTTTTGTGTGAGAAACCCAAAGGGTAAATCATGAGCATAATGGAATATAGATATTGGGAAGTAGAAAGAACATATTCAAATGAATAGGGAAACAAGGGAAGAGAGGAGCGGACAGGAAAAAGGACCAAAAAAAGAATAGAAGGAAAACAACAGAAACAAAGCTTTTATAAATGGGGAGGGGAAGAAGAATTGAAGGGCGGGGAGTGGAATAGGAAAAAAAAGAACAATCAGGATATACAGGTACAAATTCCCTATGATGAATGTGATTAATATGCGTGACAAATGTGTACTAATAAAATTTTTTTTAAACAAGATTTCAAAAAAATTAGATTGGCCTTTTCACCCTTTATAAAACTAGAAAATTATTTTTGTTCTCAGAAAATATTGAGGCTTTATTTTTTAAAAAGTAACTTTTTAAAAAATCTTGTTTTTATGTGAAAACAATAATGACAGGACAAATGTTTACAGTTAGTATTAACAAATGTTAAATAGGATTACCTCTGAAAACCTTGTTAAAGCACTTACTTATTCAATTAAGTAAAAGTAAACAATATATGCTTTCTTATCTAAATCTCAGTGTTTCTGGAAGATCATCTCTGGATAGCAAGAGAAGATTAAAACTTTTGCTTAATTAAAGCTACAGTGGAATGAATATCTACCAATTTTACTTGAAGACCACTATATATTTGGAAGTTTTTTTAAAAAAAACAAAAACAAACTAGCATCCCATAGTAAATGGCTTTTTCACTACTGGAGATCAAGTACATGGGAATTGTCCGGTCTTGATTCACCTCAATGCGGGTAAAACAGATGTAATCTGATAGTTCTATTCTAAACATGTTATTTATTCTTTGTGATCACAAACTGTAGTCCCAAAACTGTTTCAAGAATCCCAGCAAATAGCCCTGTCCTATTGTGAACCACATTTGATGTAATCAGAATATAGTAAAACTGAAAGAATATCAGAGAGAACCACAGGACTACTTCTTCCTAAATATTATAATGAACCCTTCTGGTACAGGAATACTACTTGACTTTATGCAAGACACAGATTGATAAAGTTTCTTGGATTAGCTATAGTATCCCTACTTTATCCTGTTTTCCACAGGCTTTCCTGCTTTTGACACAGAAACCCCAGGCCAGACAAACAGGGATGGCTGGTCACTTGACTTCTAAGAATTACATATTTATCTTCAAAGCAGCTTCAATTGCTATCATTAAAATACTAATTATATTGTAAAATAATACTATATAGTGTCACAGTTTTAGCACATTATAAATGAAACATTCCAATTAAGAAATCTTTTTTTCAAGCATACATAGTGTTGTTTTCCCCGCTCAAAATCAAAATTAGAGCTGGAGATCTGGTTCACTGGAAAAGTATGAAGAGCATGTGCTTAGTGAGTACAAGGCCCTGGGTTCAATCCCCAGCAGACACACACATATATATACACATACACATACTCCAAAGGGAAAAAATGTACTTTGAGAAACTTTAAAGTGTTTAAAGAGTACTTTCAATCTCTTAGTCAAAAGGACTATGGAATAGATACAAATTCTATTTTCTCTGACAAGTATGGGAGTGTGTATTTATCTATATAACCTTTTAGAGTCAGCTAAAAAATACTCTGTAACTTAAAAACTTTGCTAAACAAAACCATAAATTAATATACTATTGGAGTTAAAAGGAAGTTTAAAATTATTAATGTGACAGAAACAGAAGTCCAGGAGGAAATTTAAAAGACACACACAGTTACAAATTGATATGGAAATGAAAGCTCTTAGTGACTCAGGTGTAGTAACTGTCAATAGAAAAATAACACTATTCAGATTTTTCTGAAAGTATTTTAAATTGGTATTAGTTGAGCTATGCCAAGGCATTAAAAATGAATAATTGATGCAAATGACAATGACCACTGTAATACATACTTTTTATTAGTGCACAATCACCTTTTAATGATTTCCTACATTTCTTAATATAATTTTCCATAAACTTTTACATAAATGATATATTATAAAACTTTACAGGGCTCTAATACAACATGTTTAAAAATGTGATGAACAGCAAATTTTAAACTTAAAAAAGGAGGTCAAGTTTGACCTCTGGGCCATGAAGCACTACATTAACAGCTCTGCAGAAAGAAAAATGATAAGGTATGAAATGAGTGCTCGGAAACTAGGACCTTATCAGTTAGAGTATGATTCAAGCCTGTAAGACAAATTGCTCAGCAAGGCAAGTCACCTTCCTGCTGTGATAAGGATACAGCTGAATTTCCAATGCCAATGACTATCTCCTTCATTCTGTCTCCTAGTTTGATATCATACAGTCAAGGAATGGCTAATAGTTCTGAAACATCTACCACTTATTTTGAATACATTTTGTCAAAGTCACTTCTAGGATAATTATCTTTGTCCATTAACTGACAACTTCAGTGTTAAAAATAAAAATCTTTAAAGGACAGTCACTGACTAATAAGAATTTTGGTGAGTTGACCCTTCAAAAGAATGATTCTATCTCAGGTTTAAAGTGTTACTTAAATCGCTTTAACAGTTTGTTTGGTTTTTATAAATAATATTTATAACATAAAAATGTGCAAGTTCCACAAATTGTCTCACTTTAATTGCATACCTGAACACTGATGGACCGTTTCAGTAGTTCTTCCACAAAGTTCCAATTTGATTCCATTTGTCTCTAGAAAGGGAGAAAATACTGTTGAATAGTAAGTATTGCTCTTGATTACACATATATTTACAATTACAGTACAGCAAATTCAGTGAAGTACATTTTCTCTATCATTAGAAGGCACTGTCATTTCATGAATTTATAATACTGTGGGGCAAAGAATTAGCTGACAGACTTCAAAGAAAAATTTCTACAACTATCCCAATCCAATATAAACCTTATCAATTGTTTTATTAAAAGTGATGCTTCTATAGGATTATAAGTAGTTTAATAAATTTTTAATTTTGCTGTCAGATATAGTCTAAAAATATATATTTAGCTGTCAGATATACTTTATATATTGGGCCATGGATTTAGCTCAGTGGCACTGCGCCTGCCTTGTAAGCACAAGGTCATGAGTTTGATCCCTGGTACAAAAAAAAAATTTATATATGTATTTTTTGGAGTTCTTTATGACAGGTAGTCTTTTGTATCCTCCATTTTACTCACTAGAGATTCTTTTATTTTGTTCACAATAGTCCTGAGACAGTCTATTTTATTACACAATGTAGCTAAAAGTTTTGTACAGAAAATAAAATTAAACTTTACATAGGGCTACCTACCAATGGTTTACTATCTAATAAACTTAATTATATGAACTATTCTCTAAAATAAAGAACATAGCTAAAAAGGACTTTCACACAGCCTAGGAAATGAAAACAATTCCACTTTTTCAACAGGACAGCCTGGAAGATGTTTTCACAAGACATTTAGTTCTTAATCGCTTAGATATGTACGAACTGGTCAAAACCAGAAACAAAAAAAGAATCTTCAAGAGGAAACAAGGAACATTCGTAATGGAGAAAAAAAAAATTTGAAAAGCATATAAGACTTCAAAAAGCAAAGTCAGAGCCTTAAAGAATAAAGGCATAGACTCTCACTGTACTCTAAGAATATGATGTTCTTAAGAATAAACTCAAATGATCACTCCACTACATTAAACCGCTGAACAAATACTACCTTAATAAAGACACAAAGCAACCATAATAGCCAGCCTCTAAGATACCCAATGACCTTGGCCCCAAATTCCCACTTTATGTAATACTCTCCCACACTATACCAGGGTTGATCCTGTCACTGACAGACATCCAATACTAATATGAATAATGACAGGATGCCACTACAAAGGAATAGGTTACAAGACACTGAAGCTTGACAATACTCTCTTGTTGACTTGATCTAGAAAAAAACGTACTGAGAAGTGCCGAAGAGGCCTACTTTATGGGTAACTGAACCATTCTGCCAAAATATGACATTGGAAGCTAATCTTCCAGCCCCAGTTACGTGTTAAGACTATAACTTCATGAAAGATCCTGAGCCACAACCACCTAGTTAAACTGTCCTAAATGCCTGATTCAGAAACAGTGTAAGATAACACATGTTTGTTTTAAGCTGCTACATTTTGTTATACAGCAATAGATTACTAATATATGACTTAGCTACTTTTAGCAAAAGTATTACTGACTTTTTGAAATATATTTCTTTATACTAGTACAGTGAATGCAAAAAACATTTTTCTGGAGAGAACGTGGAGTAAAAAATAAAGCCCTTCCCCAATAGTAGGTTTGCCCTTTACCCTTAGCTTCTTGGAGGTATCGGCCTTTAGAATGCTAGGACCAATGTAGGGGTATCTTGGTTTTGGGACATGAACATTCTGGACAGTCTAACAATGTATTGAAAACACAGGCTGGCCATACTCATATGGTCTTAAGAGTAGGGTCCGGTCATGCCTAAAAGACTAACAAAGTGATTTAGATTGGTCACTTTAGGTCAGTTGACTTAGAGACTGAGAAAAAATAATTGTGGGTAGTCAACAGTTCATGCCTATGTAAGGTGGGTCCAATAAAAACTATGAACACTGAAAACTGGGTGAGCAGCCCTGGTTAGCAATATTCCACATATACACTACCATACATTGATGGTAGGAGATCAATGTGTCCTAATCCCACAGGGAGAAGACAAAAGAAGGTCCACATTTAGTACTTAGATTGGATTTTGCTTTATGCACTTCTTTCTTTCTCTGATTTTAATCTATTTCTTTTCTCTGAAATAAACATGAGTCTAACCGCTTTCAATGAGTTCTACAAATCCTAGACCTGAGGACAGTTCTAGGAACCTCCAAGCTTGTTACTGGCATCAGAAGCAAGAGTAGTCTATGGACTGAGCCCTGAAACTTGGTAGCTGGCCCTCAGAAAGGGGACCATGTGCTGTATATGATTAGGCTTTTTATGTATTAATTCTTCAAACAACTTTTACCATTTTGCAAAAAGCAGAATGAAGTTTCAAAAAGGCCACATGAATCAGAGAATGGATTTAAATCCAAGTTAGTCTGGCTCCAAATTCATTGTTCTCTCTATTGTATCATGTATTAGTAACTATTATTTTTTTTTCCTAGCAAGCCTCCTCTTAGATTTTAGCAACTTAGACACCATTATTTTTATTAACATACTGTCACCAACCAGGAACAAGACAAGTAAGCAGGAACATGACAGGGTTTATGTAATTTAAGTTTTAGTTTTACAGTTTGATAGTGTTGAGTAATTTCAACTGTGCTAACAACTGAATCATAAGCATTATAAAGAAAGAATATAATTTTGACCCAATGAATTTCAATAATATAGTTCAAGATTGCAGCTACAATTTAAACAAATTGTGCATCAAAGGAAAGAATGGCAACTATACCTTGGCTAAACAAATGTTAAGAGGTAGCTATCTCAGAGATACAGATTTGTTTTCCCATAAGAAAATTTAAATTTGAGCAACTTCAGCATATTTTCCTACAAAGTCAAGTTAATACCAGGTAGAAAGTTATCAATTTGGGACTATGTTTTATATTTCTTATCCTACCATTAAAACTAAGAGGCCCACTTGAAGTTCTATATAGGTAATATCTCCACCAGAATTATGAAATAGATTCTTATACTCTCCACTCCAGCAGATTAGAGCCAGTTGCAACTATCATTTTAAGGCTATATTTCACATCTTCTATCTGGTTGGTATTTCAGATTTTTCAAACACAAGCATCAACTGGCTTCACCAATTGCCCTATATTCTTAGCAGAGAAAGTACTGTAAAACTAACCTCTACTGTGGGGCATAGCTGCGCATGCTTGTGATCTCAGTCACTCAGCAGGCTGAAGTAGGAGGTTCTAAAAGTTCAAGGTTAGCCTGGAAAACTTAGCTTGACTGCCTCAAAGCAAAAGTACAACAAAAAAGGAGTGGGGCTATATAGAATTCAGTGGTAGAGTGTTTGTTTGACTAGCATGCAGAAGGCCCTGGGTTCAGTCCCCAATCTCTCTCTCTCTCTCTCTCTCTCTCTCTCTCTCTCTCTCTCTCTCTCTCTCTCTCTCTCTCTCACACACACACACACACACACACACACACACACACACAAAAGGAGAGAAAGAAGAACTTGATCCCTGAAATTTTCAACAGAAATTTTCCCCTTTAAACTATTTGGTTTTAAATTAAATGTCTGGGATTGTGAGAAGATAACATACTCTCATCTAGGCTGAGAGAAAAACATTAAACAACAATATATGAATAGGTAGATTCCAAAATGAAAAGTGAGATACCAAATTTTCCTTACAGACTTATAAAACTCCACGTTAGACAAACTTTTAAAATAACAAATAAACGTTTTAAAAATCTATTTGAATATAAAGGTTTCATGTTGATCTTCAGAGAAAATAGTTCACATTTAAAAACTGAAACATCCCTGGTGAAGAACATATGACTATTATTCCTATCTCTCACCCAAGTAGTGTAATGTATGCTTATTGCATAACCATTTTCTCTAGTATATTTGCCTGTGGTAATCATCACAAGGATTCAAAACAGAATCTAGGCAATATTTAGTTCAAAATCTGACCAAAATATATCTCAGATCCAAATTATCATCTCTTATACTTTCTCTGAAAGAATGAACCAATATGGCTTTTTGTTAATAGATCATCTGATTTCCCAACTAAACACAAACACTTTTAAGTAGAAAAGTGAAAATTAAATATTTAGGATGAGTGGGTGGCAAGCACATAAGGAGACTATCTGTGGCAAAGTAGAATACACAGTTACCCTACCAAAGAACTATTTATAAGAAGCAATCCTTAAACTCTTAATATCAAGTTTATCTAAATGATAAAATGTATTTCATACCTAATGAAAACTCTTATTAACAGAAAGGCTTGAGTTTTTCTCTAAAAGGACCAAAACATTTGAAATTCTTTGAAAACTCAGGTATAAAAGAAAAGCTTATTTTACATGTAGATATACAAATATGTATTATTTATTTATTGTTTTTCTCATAGGAAAGATTCTTTTTTCAAATTTGACTCTTCTTAAAACCTTCCTCATAATTTAAAGAATTGAGATTTTTAAAAATATGAGTAAAAGAAAATCATATAGGAACTGATAACAAATACTAAAAAAACACAAGTTAAGCTATTTTAAACAATTATTTGCTGTCTTAATTCAGTGCAAATAAAAGCAAGAATCTCCTCTGGAGTTCTCAGTATACAAATGAAGAGCCATTTCAGCAACACAATCATGTGGTGGTTGTACCATTCAGTGTAACAACAGTAATAACTATGATAGATATTAATTTGGCTAGATTACCTACCACACTGGGAGTATCTAGGGGTCAATATCAACCACTATTGAAATATACTACTCACTCCAGTGTTAACTGCAATTTTTTTTTTTTTGGTATTGGGGATCGAACTCGGGTCCTTGCACTTCAGCAGCAGGTGGTGAAACCACTGAGCTAAATCCCCGGCCCTTAACTGCAATTTTAACATGCACTAATAACTTAAAAGCATGTACCTTGAAGCAAGGGGCAGTACAATCTGTTTCATGTTTGTGCCTATTATTATAATAACACAATAGTAACTCAGAAGCGCTTATTACCATGTTTATATATACTCATTAAAATGATGAATCTGTACTTGGAAGAATTAAGGTTGGAAGGAAAAATAAATGAAAAAGCTATGTTAAGACTTTAGAATTAGAGGTAAATTTCTGAGTTCCTTTAATATTTTAATATTCTAAATGTGAAATGTTATTAACTCCACAAAAATACTTCATGAAAGGGTTATTATAGTAATAATGTCAATTGCTAAAATTTGAGTATATATTGTTAGAATGGCAAATATTCATGAAAAGAAACAAAGGGCATACAATTCTGCGAAACATTCATTCTATTCATCTCTCTCAATAAACTGATAGAATGCTTACCACTGATACCGATACACTGATACTGAGCTATGTGTGAACTTCTCAGAGTACTTTCTTACTCATTATTTTCCTTCTCTTTGGGTCTCCCAAAATGCTTTTTATTGTTGGGGGGAACATTTAGAGGACTTCTTTGAAGCCCTTCCATTTTCATAATGCTTTGCTAGCACTAACATTCAGAATCCACGGCTCAGTCTGTCCAATATTCCAGAGAAGAAAATATTTTGAGTTCATCAAAGAATGATTCATAAAAACATTCAAAGCCATAGTTCCCATGTCTTATAAAGGACGAGAACCCAAAAACTTTAATTAATAATTAAAGATTCCTAAATTCTAAACAAGATTACTAAATCAAGATCTCCAGCATTAAGATCTACAAGTTGGAATTTTTAAAAAATCAGGTAGGTCTGGTGAGCCAGCAGGTCTGTGAATCACTCCCATAAAAAGACCAATTTTGAAAATATAGACAAATTGGCTTTAAGATTCTAGAGGTTTATTTTCTAGAATTGATAGCCTGAGAGAATTCTATTTATTTCTGACTGTGGAAGGAATTACAAATAAATAGGGCCTCAAATAAATGCATTTACCAGCTGGTTTTATTCATAGGGCTTCTTAAGTAGCACTGCAAAACAGTGTTTCTAACTAGAAATTAATATACTAGCTGAAAACTCTGTCCTCCTATTTAAAGCAAACTTCATGTTTGTTTAATAGATTAAAATACATTTGAGAAAAACATTTCTAAAAATAATATTTCAAAGATATTTTAAAAATTATCCACAAGGGTAAGTCACATGCATTCCCTCTGTCAGCCTTTTAGATTTTAGAACTAGAGGGAAACTTTGGAACAATTCAAAGCCATGATTTTTCAATGAAAGAGAGACCCAGAAAGGTTTAATTTACTCTAAAGTCACACAATTAGAAGCAATAGCAGGAATAAGTTACAAAGTTTTCTATAAACTGTATTTCTGTAATCAAACAACAGAACACAAACTTTGTAATTTTTCAAGATGTAAGAAATATTATACATAAAGAACATTATGATCTAACTTTTTGTTGCTTCTGTTCATTAACTTTAAATTTGTCTTTTAAAAAAATGATTCTATGATATAAGATTTTTTAAAAAATAAGATCTTACCATTTTATCTGGTACCCCATGGCGATCAAACTGGTAAAATGATGCTACATGAGTAATAATCCACCAACTAAAACCTAATGGATCTCTGGACTTGATTACAGGCATAGAAGGTCTTCGTTCACTTGATGTTTCAAAGAGTGTTTTAAGTATTTTATTCAACCAGTTCCAAAATGACTATAAAAGTAGAGGTAACATAATTTAAATTAAGATACTATGTCAGACTGAACGTTTTTCCTCCATTTTCTTAATGAAGTGTACATACAAAAGAGAACATAGAACACTAACACAAAACTTGAAAAATAATTTTAAAAAAATCCAGGTTAGGAATTAAGAGTGTAACTGGTATTTTAGATATATCCAAATCTCCCCAAAGTAACATCATCTTCTCCCATCCAGTGGTAACAATTATCTTGACTTTCATGACAAATCATTTCTTTGCTTTTAAAGGTTTGCCACAGTTATATAAACCTGTAAGCCTACATTACATATTGTTCAGATTCCTCTACTTTGTTTTTCTTCATGTATGCTTGCACTCTTCAGCAGTTTGTTTTTGTTCTTTAATAACTTGGTCTTTTTACTCACCATCCTGTTTTTTAGTTCATTCATATTAATTATCACCATAGTTCACTGGAATATTTCAATGAAAACTATACAATAAACCATTTAACCAATCTACTACCTTTGAACACTTAGTGAGTTTTAATAAGTTTTTTCCTAGATATTTTTTGGGTATTAGATGTAACTATTAAAGTTATTAGTTATAAAATTGTTGGCAATTTCTCTTGGTTTTTAATGTCTATAGAATCTGATTGTATTAGATTTTATTAGAATCTGATTAGTATTGATTCTTTTTAATCATCTCAAGAGACACTGGCCAATTTTAGCTATCATTTTGATTACCCAAATTAATTACCAATGGGTAATTTCATTACCCATTTTAGCTGGTTTTGTTGTTCTGTTTTGTATTTTTGAGAGAGGGTCTCACTCTAGTGAAGGCTGTCCTTGAACACATTATGTAGCCCAGGTTGACCTCCAACTTCCGGCAATCCTCCTGCCTCAGCCTCCCAAGTGCTGAGATTATAGGCATGCGCCATCACACCGGGCTTGTTTTGATGTTCATCACTGTTTCATTTACTTCCTTCCTTTTAGTTTCTTTGGGTTTACTATAAAGTATTATTTTTAACACTTTGTGATGAATTCATTAACTTTTAATCTTTTTCTTTCTCTAATATCTGCATTGCAAGTTTCAAATTTCCCTCTAAAAGCTTTAACTTGTGCTTAGTTGTCATTTACTTCGAAATATTTTATAATTATCTCTTCTTTTACCTACAAATTATTTAAAAATATACGTCAACCTTCTAAGCATGTGTATTTCTCATTGAAATTCTATTAACTTTTATTTTCTGTATTTAACACATTATTACCCACATAAAAATTAGTCAAACTAAATATTTTTAATATAAAATTACAGTTTTTAAGTTTAATTTTTCCAGTATTACTTTAATATATCACCATTCTTACATCTTTTTTCTATCAGTTATGAACGTTGATATATTTTCTTTTAAATGTGTTTAGATCTTTTAAATATAGCTTTTAGCAGTTCATTTACAGGTAATGACTATTAAATTTAGTTTTAAATCCACTGTCTTATGCTGTATTTTTATTTCTATACTTCTTGTATCCATCAACATCTTGAGTCAAATATTTTCCCCTTCTATTAGCTTGGCAGTTAAAGAGTCTCCCCTTCTTCTTTTAGTGCTAATGACCTTGGAAATAACAGTACAGTATATCCCGTGAAGTTGCAGTAGCCTTAGCCATTCAGGGATTTTCCCTTAGAATCTAACTAATAATTGTTCCCCGAAACCCCCACAGTATCACAGAAACCACAAATATCCTTTACAATGTCTTTTTGGCGGGAGGTTTGCAAATAGCTAATGTGAGTGGGTTATTCAGTTCCCCTTGCTGTTGACGGGCTGCTGTCCTGTAACTGTCACCAGCAGATGTACCAGCATTCCCTCCTTATAACAGGGTGCTGTACTGCCTGTGGCTATCTCCAGTGTTCTTAGGCTTTGTTCTTCTTAAAGCCCTAAGATTCCTAAGATGTTGCCAAAATCCCCTGAACCTTCTAAGGCTTTATTAATAGTTTTATTAAATTAAGTTACATAACTGCAAGAGACATAGGGATCTTTCTGAATTTCAAGGTTTTTCACAATTCATGGGTGCTCTAGGGACATAACCTGAGAATTTTGAGGGTCCACTGTATATATTCAAATGTCTTTTTCTTAAGACAAAACAAGGGCTTTAAAAGACTATCTCACTTATGCCCTGCTCAATTCATAAGCTATTATTATTGTGTAATTTTACTCTATTTTTTGGTACAAAATCGAACTCAGAACCTTGCGTTTGTGAGGCAGGTGGCAGAACCACTGAGCTAAATCCCCAGCTTTTTACTCTATTTTTAAATCACACTAAATTTTATTATTTATACAAAATATTTACCACTATCATTGTCTATTCCTTCCTACATCTCAGACCTGCCATTCTAACCTATTCTTTAATCTAATGTATCTTTTAGAATTCTTTGTCCCTCCCATTTTGCTTCACTGAAAACAGCTCTATTTTATTTCACTCTTAAAAGACTGCTGGGTGAAGAATTTTGGGTTCACAAATATTTTATTTTAATATAATGAAGACAGCATTTCTTTGGTCTCTAATGCTGTTGAGAAGTCAGCTGCCCATCTAATTCTCACTCTGAAATTTTTTCTACCTGAAGCACTGAATCTTGTAATATTTTATAATCTCATTATGATGCATCTCAGTGCACTTTTCTTTTACATACCTGAAGTGGTTTCTTGATCTAATCACCTTTCACTAACACTGGAAAACTTTTTTTTTTTTAAATGTTTCCTCTGTTCTACTTTTTCCCCATTGTAACTATAACTAGATGTACATTTATCAGATTCCTTCCCTAACATTCACAACTTTTTCCATGCCCAATTCTTCATGTCATTTAACCACTCTTATATTTTCCATCTTTCTCAATACTATATTGCACCTCAGACATATTATCAAAATTTCCCTCCTACACCATTATGAAGCAATTATAAGCTGCATTTAGCTACCATGTCCTTCCTTTAATGTTAACCTGTAACAACTTTTATCATTTACAACCTTGACACTTTTTAAGACCACAGGCAAGTTATTCATATTTGACTACTGACATTTCTGATTATTTTTGTCAAGAAAGTTACAGAAATATTTTTGTTCTTTTTAATGCATCATATTGGGGGTATACGATATCAATTTGTTCTTTACTGGTTAAATTTTATTACTTAGTTATGGCGGTATCTGTCAAGATTTTCTAGCTCTATAAAGTTGTCTTACTTAACTTTTTATCTCCTTTATAGTTGTTTCTGGGGAAGAGGGTTTCATCAGCTGGTGTGATTATGTTTTTTTAGTTTTCTTCTAGTTACTTTGTACAAGCTTATTTAGTTTCATTCTTTTCATTTTGTAAACTCAGACTAGTTAAAAAGATTCCCAGTTCAAGGGCACTCTCTTTTGCAAGGTACCAAAGGATTGATCCTTTCCTTGGATTTTTTTTTACATGGTTGTGGTGGTGGGAGAATGAGTACATACTCTTTGGGATTCTTTTTTTTTTGGTGGTGGTGGTATTTTGTCTTACAAAACCTGTATTTTTGCTTCTCGATCCCATTACTTTACAATCACCAAATGTTACTATTTTCTTTCTGCCTTTTCTCCCTCCAAAGCTCTCTTTGAACACTTTCTCCTCACTTTATGCATAATCATATATTCTGTTTCCAGTTCTACAAGACAACTTTTTCAGTATTTTTCTATAATGGTAATTGCTTTAGACCAATTTTATGACCATAGCTAGCTCTCTAGGTCTGAGTAGTCCTATTTTCTAGTTATGTTATCAGTATGTTTAGTGGAAGGTTTTTATTCTTGTTCTACATTTTCTGTGGCGGTTATATGGAAGAACATGAGTTTAGATATCCATTCATTATTTTTGGCTATGTAGAAGTCAATAAAATACAGGTAATATGCACTCAGGCTATAAAACTGTGTAAGTTCTGGATTTCGATAATAGTACATAAAAGCAATTTTAACCCTATGCAAAACACCACAGTTATAGAGACAATATTCCTTAAAAGTTAAGTTTCTAGTTCATATTTTGGGCATCCAGCTCTATGGACAGTTGGCATTTGGTGAGCTACCAATTCGAGTTAATGCTGAGCTTTGTCTTCTACTCTTGTATGCTATAATCATGAAAGATAGACAGTTCAACAACCTCTAAGGTTATGAAGCTGATATACTGTTCACCTGACTTGAGATCTCACTTACATTAAGTACTTGGTCTCTGCAGTTTTACTTTCTACTAGTTTATTGACACATTTAATGTGTTTGTTATATGATATCCAGCATGATGATCTTTAGCAAGATGTTCAAACTATCTTACACTCAGGAATGAAAACTGCTATTCTGAGCACCAAAATGAAACAGCCTCCCAAATCTGCCAATAATATAACTTATTTTAGTTGTAAAAAAAAATGAAATGACCTCAAACCTTCATTATTTAGAAAAACTTCTAGTTACCAAATAAAATGAAGAATATGCAAATCATTTAAACAATACACGTTACTGTGTAAATTTCTGCAATTTAACATTTTATATTGCAGCTATTTTTGTTTAAATGTAAAAAAAAAAGCAAGATTACTGGCAACAGGATGAAGACATCCACATTAGCTGTGTTTTAAATTTCAAGATTGGACTTTATAAAATGAGAATAATTCCAAGGAAGTATAAAATTCTGACAAGTAACAGAGCTTATAGAAAATAGAAATAGTTATGTTTACTGTATCAAAGAGGTTAAAAAAAACCCTGACAAATAATAAAAACAAAAGACTCCTGCAACACCTCAATTACACTGTAGAAAGCTAAAGCCTGCTGACAAACCAAAGTGCAAGAAGGAAAATATTCTTACTCAAAGAGAAAGAACACTGTAGTTAGGTATTTGCTGTTAAAATAACTCAAAATGAATACAGCAATTGTCAATTTGCAAAAATAGAGTTGTAATTAAAAATTAGTTAGTAGTGGGCCAGGGATTTAGCTCAGTGGTTCTGCCACCTGCCTCACAAGCACAAGGTCCTGAGTTTGGTCCCTGGTACCAAAAAAAAAAAAAAAAAATTACATAGTAGTATCCAACCCTAAATTGTGAAATATTGGGAAATCCAAAACTCCATGAAAAAAATCCAAAGTACTCTTTCATATATGATAAATGATTTTTAGTACTGGTTCACAGTGGATTGTTTGTATATATTTCTTCCCATGAATATCTCTTTTTCAATAATCTGTAGCACTTGAAGTAAAATAAAGTTCTGTTCTGAAGACCAGATTAAAAATGAAGAGAAAGAAAATTTCCCATTTCTCCATTTCTCTTTCTCCCTCCTTGAATTATGATTCTATGAAATTGCATAATAGAACCTCGTGTCTTACTTCACCTGAAATCTTCTAATTCTGCCACATTTTCTGACTCAAATATTTTCTGGATTACTAGAAGGTATTAAATATTTTAACCTAACACATTCCTGACAGAACAAATAAGAACTTGAGAAATAAGAGTCAAATTCTGAACTTCTAGACTTTTCTTATTAATTTAAGGTTAAAAAATAAAGTAAGTATTTGGTAATGAGCTAATGCTGTTTGGTGGTTGTTACTGCCTTCCTGTAGAGAAGAAAGTTAAGATTTTTCTTGGCCAAATCCACTGAATAAATTCAATGTAAGAGCTACATATTACTAAACATCAATTTTCCAACTTACTTCTGAGAGAGACCATTTACGTCTGTGGTCTAGAATATGTATGAGTAGAACCCATAGTTCTTTCATGCATGAACAAGAACAATGATCACTCATTAATGCTTCAGAAGGCCTAATCTGTAGAAAAGAACCAAAACAAGTTATTTACAAGCAACCTGCAAAATTTTACATACCACATATCTCATTGTTTTAAAAGGATTATCTTAAAAATGTATCCTAATTTATATAACTTTACGAAAATGCCATTTCATTAACTTTAAAAGTCAATTTCCTTTTTAAAACAAAAATTACAGGATAAACTTGATTTCTGACTTAAAAATAAGCAAAGAAACAACAACTTCTGCTTTACACATTATGTCCGATGTTCAACACATTTTTCTTGTAAAGGGCCAAATACTAAATACTTAAGATGGTAATACAACAGCAGCCATAGACAACAGGTGAAAGAAATAGACAGGGCTGTGTTCCAGTAAAAATTTTATTTATAATAGGAGGTAAGCTAGATTGAACCTCAGGGACAGTTTGCTTATCTAAATATAACTCATTTAGTGGCCTCCCACCCCAAGCACAAAAGCTTCTAGTGAAAAGATTATGAAATAAATTGTGATTCTCTGTAAAAAACAGAACAGTTTTACAAAATATAATAGATTCATAAATGTTAAGCAGTTCTCAAATTTACCATTTCTGTAACAAAATATCCTAACCAGTTATAAATAGACAATGTATACTATATTTGCAAGAACAGATGACTACCAGTATTCAATATTTCACCTATGTTACGTATACATTTCTAACATAAAACATAGTAAAAAAAAAAAAGAAAAAAAACTGTTAAGATAGTACCAGAAATACTACTCAGAGCAATTAGGCAACAGAAAGAAATAAAAGGCACATAAATCTGAAAGGAAGAAGTTAAATTATTCCTATTTGCAGATGATGTACTTATATAAAAAAAAAATCTTAAAAAATTGTCCAGAACACATTAGAATAACAAATGCAGTAAAATTAAGGATACAAATCAACATTAAAAAATCCAATTTCAATATACTTACAGCAATTTATCCTAGAAAATCAATAAAATGATTCCATTCATAATAGCTACCAAAAAAAAAATACATAGGAATAAACTTAATCAAGGAAGTGAGAACTTGCATGCTGAAAACTATAAAGTATTGATGAAAGAAACTGAAGAAGACACCAATAAATGCAAACATATCCTATGTTCATGGGCTGGAAGAAATAATATTGTTAAAATGTCCATTTGTCCAAGGTATCCAGCAAATTTAATGTAATAATCCCTATCAAAATAAGATTTTTCATAAAAATAGGAAAAAAAAGGGGCTGGGGATTTAGCTCAGTGGTTTCGCCACCTGCTGCACAAGCACAAGGACCCGAGTTCGATCCCCAGTGCCAAAAAAAAAAAAGGAAAAAAAATACAATTTGAAAATTTGCACAGAACCACAAATAGCCCTGAACAGCAAAGCATTCTAGAGTAAACAACAAAAACTAATAATATTAAGACTAGCTGACTTCAAAATACACTACAAAACTGTAGTAATCAAACAGTATGTATTGACACAGAAAGCAGAACTGAACAGAATCCTAAAAATTAGTCCACACATTTACATCAATTTATTTTGGAAAAAGATATAAGAACACACCACAAGGGAAAGGATAATCTCTTCAATAAGAGATTGGAAAAATCTGTTGGAAAAACTGTATATGCACATGCCGAAGAATGACTTCTGATGGTTAGCTCACACCATATACAATAATCAACTCAAAATGGATTAAAGACTTAGACATGAAGCTATAAAATTATTATTAAGAAAATATATGAGAAAAAGCTCTGTGACACTGGTGTGAGTAATGATTTCTAAGATATGATGTCAAAACTACAGACAACAAAAGTGAAAATAGACAAATGGGATTATGTTAAACTAAAATGGCAACAATCTGCTCAGAAAAGAAAACAAAGTGAAGACAAAACCTGTGGAACAGCAGAAAATATTTGCAAATTTTTATGTGATATGGTGTTAATATCCAACTATATAAAAAACACAAACTACTCACTCAATAGCAAGAAAATAGATTAAAAAACTGGGCAAAGGACCTTAAGAGATATTTCTAGAAAGACAAAAATGGCCAAGAAATATATGAAAAAATGCTCAACATCTCGGGCTGGGGATTTAGCTCAGTGGTTCCGCTGCCTGCCTCGCAAGCGCAAAGATCTGAGTTTGATCCCCTGTACCAAAAAACAAACAAACAAAAAAATGCTCAACATCACTAGTCACCACAGAAATGTGAAATAAACATGGATGAGATCTCATGTCACATCTGTGGGAATGTAAATAGTAGAGCCATAGTAGAATACAGTATAGATGTTTCTCAAAAATAAAAAACAGAACTACGGTATGATCCAGCAATCCCACTTCTGAGTATCTATCTAAGAGAAATGAAATCAGCACTTCAAAGAAATATCTATACTTCTATGTTCATTGCAGGCATAGACAAGAAAAATTCAATCTATCTATACATTAGTAGATGAATGAATAAAGAAAATGTGGGATATATACACAAAGAAGGGGCCAGGGATGTAGCTTAGTGACACTGCGTCTGCCTGGCAATTGCAAGGTCCTGAGTTTGACTCCTGATTCCAGAAAAAAAAAAAGAAAGCCTTATAAATTCAGTCTTTTTAAAAATAGGAAATGGTCTTTAAAAAATAGGTGCTATTTGCACCTTCATGGATGGAGGCTAGAGAACATAATGTGAAGTGAAAGAAGCCATGCACAGAAAGGTAAATACCACATAATCTCACTGACATGTGGAATCTAAAAAGCCTGAAATTATAGAAACAGTGAAGAGAATAGTTGTTATCAGGGGCTAGAGAAGTAAACAGGGGATATTATTCAAAGGTACTGAATTTCCATTAGGTAAGAGAAATAAGTTCAAGAAATCTATGGTACAAAAAAATGACTTCAATGAACAACGATATACTGTATTCATGTTCTACCAGAAAAAACGATTCAAAAACATGTCTAGCCAGTCTACAATGTATACATGTTTAAAACATCATGCTGTACATGATAAATACATATACCTCAACCAACTACAATAAAATAAATAAGCTGTATTAAAATAACATTACTGTATCATACCTGGTTAATTCAGTAATTATTATAAACACTACAAGTAGAATTTATGCTTGTAAACTGAAATAAGTAATAATAATCTACAAATTTTCACTTCTTGAAAAGGAACATATATATCATGGCGCACTTTTAACATGTTCTCACTGGCTTGAACCACTGGTGGTACATGCATGACTGTCCCAGTGAGTGGCATGAACAGTCTCATCCAATGGTACAAGCAGCCTGATGGGTCACTCATGTATGCACAGCCCTCTCATGAACATGTTAAAACACTGTCTCCTAGTTCCTTCAATTAAATGACAATGACAATACAACATATTGGAATCTATGGGACCCAATGAAAGCAGTCTTATGAGGGAAATTCATAGCAGTGAATAAGCATATTAGGAAAACAGAACAAGCCCAATTAAACAACCTGATGCTGAACCTCAAGCTTCTAGAAAAAGAAGAGCAGGACAACCCCAAAGCTCATACAAGGGAGGAATTTATAAAGATCAGAGGAGAAATCAATGCAATGGAGACTAAGAGAATGATACAAAAAATCAATGAAGCCAAGAGTTGGTTCTTCAAAAGAATCAACAAAACTGACAAACCTTTAGCCAACCTTGTCAGAAAAAGGAAAGAAAAGGCCCAAATCCATGCAATTAGGAATGAAAAGGGTGAAATCACAACAGACCCAGCAGAAATCCAGAGGATCATCAATACCTACTTCCAGAACCTTTATGCCAATAAGATGGATAACACAGAAGAAATAGACAGATTCCTAGATACATATGAATTACCAAAGTTGAATGAAGAAGACCTAAAAATTCTGAGCAACCCAATATTAACCAATGAAATTGAAACTGTAATTAAAAACTTATCAACTAAGAAAAGCCCAGGCCCTGATGGCTTCACTGCTGAATTCTACAAGACATTTAGAGAGGAACTGCTGCCACTACTGTTTAAACTCTTCAATGAAATTGAAAGGGAAGCAATACTCTCAAATTCATTCCTAGACGCAAGCATCACCTTGATCCCCAAAGCAGAGAAAGACCCAACTGAAAAAGAGAACTATAGGCCAATCTCACTAATGAACATACATGCAAAAATCCTTAATAAGATACTGGCAAACAGAATGCAGAAGATCATCAAGAAGATCATACACCCTGATCAAGTGGGATTCATCCCAGGGATGCAGGGATGGTTCAATATAGGAAAATCAATTAATGTAATACACTATATCAATAGAGCCAAGGACAAAAACCATATGATTATCTCCATAGACACAGAAAAAGCATTTGACAAAATTCAACATGCATTTATGATAAAAACCCTACAAAAAATTGGAATAGATGGTCTCTACCTCAAACTGATAGAAGCCATCTATGAAAAACCAACAGCCAATATCATACTAAATGGTCAAAAACTGAAATCCTTCACACTAAAATCAGGAACAAGACAAGGATGTCCACTATCACCACTCTTGTTCACTATAGTTCTGGAAACATTAGCCGTGGCAATTAGACAAGAGAAAGAAATAAAAGGAATAAAGATAGGTAATGAAGAAGTCAAATTGTCATTATTTGCAGATGACATGATACTCTATATAGAAGACCCCAAGAACTCCACCAAAAGTCTTCTAGACTTCATAACCAAATTCAGTCAAGTAGCTGGTTACAAGGTCAACACACAAAAATCAATAGCTTTCCTCTACATCAATGACAGACTCACTGAGAGAGAAATAGGGCAAATAATTCCTTTCACAATAGCATCCAAAAAACTGAAATACCTAGGAATCATCCTAACAAAAGAAATCAAAGACCTCTTCTCTGAAAACTATGGCACTCTGAAAAGAGAGATTGAAGATGATATCAGAAAATGGACAGACATCCCCTGCTCCTGGGTAGGAAGGATTAATATAGTGAAAATGGTCATACTTCCAAAACTGCTATATAGATTTAATGCAATTCCAATTGGGATCCCAGCAGCATACTTCATAGACCTCGAGGAAACAATCCAAAAATTCATTTGGAGCAAGAAGAGACCCAGAATAGCAAAAGCAATTCTAGGTAACAGAGACATGGCAGGGGGTATCACAATCCCCAACCTGCAACTATACTACAAAGCTACTGTGATAAAAACAGCATGGTACTGGCAAAGAAACAGACCTGAGGACCAGTGGAACAGATTAGAAAATGCAGAAACAACGCGAAACACACTCAGCCATCTCATCTTCAACAAAGGAGCCAAACATTCTCACTGGAGGAAAGATAGCCTCTTTAATAAATGGTGCTGGAAAAATTGGGCTTCAACTTGCCAAAGATTAAAACTAGACCTATATCTCTCACCATGCACTAAACTAAAATCAAAATAGATTAAAGATCTAAATATTAAAATAGAAACTCTGAACCAGTTGGAACAGAGGTTAGGTAGAACCCTTGAAGACATCGGTGCACGAAAAGATTTTATGAACAAAACCTCAGTTGCTCGTGAACTAGCACAATCAACAAATGGGATCTCTTCTTATTAAAAAGCTTCTGCACAGCAAGAGAAACCACCAGCAGTGTGAAGAGACAACCCACAATGTGGGAAAAAATCTTCACCTGCTCTTTCTCAGACAAAGGTCTACTATCTCGAATCTAGAAAGAACTTAAAAAGATCTGACCTCCCAAATTTAAAGACCCAATCCAAAAATGGACATCTGAAATGAACAGATATTTCTCAGACAAAGAAGTAGAAATAGGAAATAAATACATGAAAAAATGTTCAACATCACTGGTCATTCAAGAGATGCAAATGAAAACAATGCTGAGATTCCACTTCACTCCAGAAAGAATGGCTGCCATCATGAAATCAACCAATAACCAATGCTGGCGGGGCTGTGGGGAAAGAGGAACCCTGCTCCACTGCTGGTGGGAGTGTAGACTGGTGCAACCACTGTGGAAATCAGTATGGAGATACCTCAAAGAACTAGGACTGGAAGTCCCATTTGACCCCACTATTCCACTGCTGGGGATCTTCCCCAAAGAATTAAAAGAATCATACCACAGTCATATATGTGCACCCATGTTCATAGCAGCACAGTTTGTAATAGCTAAAACTTGGAAACAGCCCAAATGCCCATCAACTGGAGACTGGATCAAGAAAATGCGGTTTTTTAATAAAATGGAGTACTACGCAGCCATAAAAAATGAGAAATTAGAGACATTTATAGCTAAGTGGATGCACATTGAGGCAATACTCTTAAGTGAAATAAATAGGACACACATGTATAAATACCGAATAGTTTCTCTGGTGTGAGAAACTGAAAAGTGTAAATAAGGACTAAATGTATAATAGGTAATGTGAAATAGGAAGAAAAGCGGCAAAGGGGAAGGAAGTGGGAGGGCTAGGGGAAAGGATAGAAGGGAATGGGATTAATATGAGAAAATGGAAAAACAGGAACAAAATCTTTGTAAATAGGGAGGACTGGAAGGGTTGAAAGGAGCGCTGGGCAAGGGTGAAAAATAAGAACCAAGAGAGATTATGTAAAGGTGCAAATTTCCAATGATGAATGTCATTATATTGTATACCTAAAATGTACCAATGATTAGAATGAATAATTGATAATGTAAAATAGGAAGAAAAGGTCCAAAAGGGTAGGGGTAGTGGGAGGGGCAGGGTAAAGGAAAGAAGAGAAAGGAAAAAATGATGAGAAATGGAAAAAATGGAAATAAAGTCTTTGTAAATAGGGAAGGGTGGAGGGCATAAAGGGAGGGCTAGGAATGGGGAAAAAATAAGAACCAAGATGCATTATATAAAGGTACAATTCCCAGTGAGAAATGTAATTGTGTTGTATACCTACAATGTACCAATAAAAGAATTTAATACAAAAAAAATAAATAAATAAATTTTAAAAAAAACCCTGTCTCCATAAATACTTATAATAAATGCAGTTAGGTAAAAAACACAGAAGTTATCCATGAGTCTAGACCTTAAATGATAATAGAAATCTTTCCTTAAATTTCCCAAGTAACTAAAGATTTTATTTTGTTATTACATTAATAGCTATCTAATAGATTAAAGGGCTAGCCTCTCCTAATTGAGTAAAAACGTTGTTTTCATTCACTTATTCTTGATAGGACAGGAAGAGTAACTTTACTTTAAAAAGAAAAACACTTCAAAAATGTGCTTTCTCATCCTCTTCTCCTCCAACTCCTCTTTCTCTTCCTTTTCACTGGTACTTCTTCCAGTGAATATTAATGATAACACTCCTCTCTTACACATCATTTATTCAAGAAAGGTGAATTTAACACCTACTAAATGCCAGGAAGTGGGGAGAAAAGAAAAAAGAAACCAAACTGCTCCCCCCAAAAAACCAGCTAGGTAAGGAGTGAGCCACCCATACCCACAGAAAACTTCAGATCTATGAAACAGAATGGGGGCAGCAGAAACAACCCAAGTATACTAAGCCATCTGATCTTTGACAAAGGGGCCAAAGACATATGCTGGAGAAAAAATAGCCTCTTTAACAAATCGGGCTGGAAAAACTGGTTATCCACATGCAGAGGATTGAATCTAGACCCGTATCTCTCACCACGCACTAAAATAAAATTAAAATGGATCAAAGACCTAGATAATAAAAGAGAATCTGCTGGAAGTTAAAATAGGTAAAACTCTTAAAGACACAGGCATAGGCAAAGACCTTCTGAGCAGAATCCCAATTTCACAAGAAAGAACACAAGGAATCAACAAATAGGATTATATTAAATCAAAAAGCTTCTTCACAGCAAATCAAACTGCCAAAAGACTGAAGAGACAATTTACAAAATGGGAAAATAACATTGCCAGTTACTTCTCAGACATAAAACTAATAACTAAAATATATAAATTTGAGTCTCAGGCTGGGGATTTAATTCAGTGGCACCACGCCTGCCTTGCAAGTGCAAGGTCCTGAGTTTGATCCCCAATATTGGAAAAAAAAAAACCATATAAAATATATAAAGAAAAAAAAAAGAGCCCATCAAAAAATGGGCAAATAAAATGGAGACACTTCTTGGGAGAAGTACAAATGGCCAATAAAAACATAAAAAAATGTTCAGCATTTCTTGCTATTAGGGAAACGCAAATGAAACCTAAATTGACATCCCATCATACTCCAGGAAGAATGGCTATCATCAAGAAATCAAATAACAAATGCTGGCAAAGCTGTGGGGAAAAAGGGAACCTTTCTACATTGTTGGTGAATATGTAAACTAGTACAACCACTATGGATATCAAGATGAAGATTCCTCAAAAACCTAAAACTAAAAATTCCATTTGACTCAAGTATTCCCCTTCTAGATATCTTCCCAAAGAGTTAAAGATATCATATTGCAATAATATACACATATCATGACTATAGCAGCACAATTTATAATAACTAAATCTTGGAAGTGGCCTAAATGTTCACCAACAAATGCTTGGAAAAAGAAAGTATGGGGCCAGGGATTTAGCTCAGTGGTTCCACCGCCTGCCTCACAAGCGCAAGGTCCTGAGTTTGATCCCCAGTACCAAAAAAAAAGTATGGTATTTATATACAATGAAGTACTACTGTTTCATAAAGAAGGATAAACTTAAGTCATCTGTAGCTTGAGACAATAATGTTAAGTAAAATAAATCAGACATACAAGCCTAAATATGGCATAGTTTCTCTTATGAGAAACCCAAAATATAAAAAAAGAGCCAAATAATAAATAGATAAAAGGAAAAACGGAGACAGGTCTTTTGCAAAAGGGAAAGGGACCAAGAGATACAGGGAGGAGAGAGGGAAAAGGATGAAAAAGGAATTAAGATGTTATGTATATGCACTAGCTTCTCACAGGAGTGTAATCATTCTACACTGTAAGTACGTACTAATAAAAAAAAGAATTGGAAAAAAGAAAAAACTCAAAAATGCTAAAATATTATCTAATTTAAAAACAGGCAATAGTCCTATTTTTCAAAAAAAGATATACAAATGGTCAAATGAAATAAAAAATGATCAATAATACAAATCATCAGGGAAATGCAAATCAAAACCATAATGAGATATCACCTATCACCTCACTCCTGTTGTAATGACCATTACCAAAAAAAATAAAGAGGGTTGGGGATGTAGCTTAGTGATAGAGTACTGCCAAGCTTGGGTAAGGCCCTGAGTTTGATTCTCAGCGCACACACAGACAAGTGCGCACACACAAAAGATAAAGATAACAGGTGCTGACAAAGATGTGGAGAAAAGAGAATACTTATATACTGTTAGTAGGAATGAAAAATATTACAGCTATTATTGAAAACAGTGCGGGAATTCCTCAAAAAATTAAACTGCTATATGACCTAGCAATCCCACTACTGGATATATAAACAAAGGAAATAAAATCAGTATGTTGAAGAGATAACTGCACTCTCACTTTCACTGTGGATTATTCACAATAGCCAAAAAATGGAAACAACCTAAGTATCCATCAACTGATGAATGGTACAATACATGTACACAATATCATTCAGCCTTGAAAGAGAATGAAATCTTGTCATTAGTGACGATATGGATGGAACTAGAGATCATTATGTTAAGTGAATGAAGCCAAGCACAGGAGACAAGTACTGCATGATCTATTTGACATCTAAATACAGTGATCTCATAGAACTTGAGAGAAGAATGGTAGTTTCTAGAAGCTAGGGAGAGGAGATGAAGAGAGAGATGGGGAAAGGTTGATCAATGGATACAAGAAGATACGAGTAAGAAGTTGTGGTGTGGTATTACACAAATGGGTACCTATATATAACAATAATACACACTACACTTTAAAAACCAAGCCTAGGAAAAACATTTGAAAGTTTTCACCATATACAAATGATGTTTGAGGATTAGACACGCTTAGCTTCATTAAGACATTGTGTGCATGTATTGAAACATCACCTTTTACACCATAAACATGTACAATTTTTGCTTCTATGTACCATTTTAAAAAAATTTTAAAATACTAATTCTACCTTATTATAAATGTTTAAATCAAAATTCTATTTGTTCCTAGACAATAGCAACTAAATATAAAGTTAAAATATTAACAAGTAAACCATCTTAAATTCTTAAGGATTAAATCATATAAAATAAGAACTGACGATTGTCACTAAGTATCAAAAGTATAAGTAATTTTAAAAGCATTACCTTGTCATACCTGTAGAGTGACAGGCCTATTAAATCATATAAAAGATTTTCACAATGTTCTTCAAATAGGCTGACATTAGTTAAATTGTCACCTGCCAGATTGATAAACTGATGACCATATACAGCTTGTTCTGAAAATGTAATGAAAAAAATTCTACTTAAAAGTACATGACATTTTACTAATTCAGAAGGGGAAAAATGAATGTTGACCTTTAATTGTGATAAAAGTGAAATATACAGTTAAAAATTTTTTTTTTACAAATAAGAGTTGAATTTGACAGCAATCACTTTATATGAGCTCTGAAACATTATCTGAAAACATTTCCAATCCTTTAAAGTACAATTAAATAAACTTACCCTTAAGTTCTTTTTAACTTTCTGATAAGTATCTTTGAAAAGCACTAATGCTTTATCACTTCAAAGTAAGAAACACTAGAAAATCTTCACCTACAAGTCTAACAAAACCTCTAAAATATTATTCTTATTGATAAAGTAATCACATGTAATTGTTTGTGGCTTAAAATAGAGTAAACAAAGATTATAAGCAAAAATGGCAGCTGTATCACAGTTAAGTCTTCTCTTAAGTATTGTTCTTAGGAAATACTGTGCCAAAAATAGTCACAATGAGAGGAAATTGTAAATGTATGTATACCTTTGTATACATAGAAGAGGTGTGTATGTATATAAGTTTACACACACATATACATATGAATGCACTTTTAAAATTCACTAAGAAACTGAAAAACAGGTATTTAGATAATACATGTCTTTACAACCCAAACAGTTTGGCACAGGAACCTAAAGATGCTAAACAGCAAGATAAAGAAATACAAAGGCAACATATGAAATAAAGGATTGCTATACAGAGCATAAACTCCTACTAAGAAAAAAAAATTTGCAAAAGATAATGAAGAGATTAAGATAATTATAGATAATAAAATTATGTAAAGATGTTCAAATTCATTGGCAACCAAAAATCACAAACTAAAAGTTGTCAAAAATAAAAACAGTAATGTTCATTGTTCGCAAAAATACGAAGTAAAGGCACATTCACAGTTAATAGAAATAAAGCTACAATATGCCACTGCTAAGAATCTATCTTACAGAATCAAATGTATACAGAGAAAAGATGTGTGTCCATACATACCTGGATGTTCAGTGAAACATTATTTGTAATATAAAAAAAGAGAAATCTTCAAATAATAGACATGGCTAAATAAACTTTACCAAATCATAAAATACAGCTCTTAAAAGAACAGAGCTATATATACTAACATGAACAGATCTCTAAAAAAGTGAAAGACCACAGTAAATGGTACAGCAGTTGTAGTTAGAAAGAAAAACAGTCTAGCTAAGCTTCTATACCTATGTCCTAGTAGATGGTAGGACCAAGCTATTTCTGAAAAAACTTACTTTTCACTTCAGTATTTAACTTTTTAAAAAAAAATCAGAAAAGTACTTATGATTTTGTAATTTTAAAAAACAATTTTAAAGTTTAGATTTTTTAAAAAAGACATAATGAAAAAATCCATAAACTTACTCAATTTTTGTCCCAACACATGAAGAATTTCTAGTACCAGCCAATGGATATCTAAATAGAGATGTAGTAAATGCCATGATGGTGGGAAAAGCTGTGAATGACATTTTCATTCATGATTGAGAATTCAGACTTTACTAGGTATTTTTTAGCATATTACAAAATTCTTCCATAAACACAAGGAAAAAGAACCATTTAACCTACATTTTTTAGCATATCATGAAACTCTTCCATAAACCTGAAGATAAAGAACCATTTAACCTAAAACCTTACACAAAAGTACAGGGAAAACTTTTGCTTATTCATTAGAGGATTTTTTTCACTGAAGATACCTGAATTGAACGCAGGGTATAATGTCATCTGTTGGTTTAAGATAGATGCACTTGTCTATATAGTTAAGGTCCCTTCCAACTTCTGATTCTATTAAAGTTGCAAGGCAGTAAAAAAAAACTTTCTTAAACACTTATTTTCATGATTGTTTTAGAATTCAGCTACAGATATTTTTTTAATGTCACAAGTTCCCAGGAACTACTACAAAATATTTTTAAAACAGAACAGACTATCATGTAGACATGCTTTAAGAAATACAAGTTGAAAGAGGTGAAATTTATCTCTTAATTCATGCATTGGGATTCAAATCTAATTTTATCTGACTTGAAAAGCCGAAATTTTTAACTATTTTGTTATACTAGGTTATCAATAACCTTCCTCTAGTCAACACTGAATATCACCATAAAAATAAATACAACGGCATAACATGTTCCATTAAACACCAAGGAAAATGACAGAGAGGGGACTTGCCTTAGTACAAACAAAATAAAATGCTAGACCAACAAAACAGTAATGGTAAAGGAATAGATAATAAATACAAAGATAGGGAAAAATGGGATTTAAAAATGTGGAACCTCAAATCACTGAAGTGTAGGTCATTCACTAAAAGTTATTAATTTATCCATTCTCAAGAACCTAAAAGATTTTCTACCTCATTAAGAAGAGAAAAATTAAAGAGATAAATGTAAAAATAAAGGTATTTTTAACAGCATAGAAGACACAACATTAAAAAAATCAACAAATACAACTAAACTTAAAACTTAAATCATTTACGTTGGAAGTCAGCTTCATTGAACAGAAAACTGGAAGAAAATATTTGTAATACATAATATCCAACAAACAATATCTATAGTAAAAAATTTCTGAAAAAATAGAGGTTCAACTGAAAATACCCACTAAATATAATAATATACTCTTAAAACATGTTTTGTATTTTTTAAAGTTTTGTTTCAGAAAATAACAGCATTTTCATGTATGATTTTTTTTGCTTATTTGCTGAAGATTGTAAGTTCCCCTGCTTCAAAAATCCAGTTTTCTGAGCTTCAAACAACTATCTTTTCAAGTCTGCCTAATTAAAAACACTATGAAAGGCAAAACCACATAAGAACCCCTGTATACAAATATATATTTCTGCTAGTTAAATTAATTTTTACTGTTACGCTTCTGACAGGTATCAAAAATATAACGACCAGTCCAATATATAGAAACTAAAAAGAAGAAAAAATATCCTTCCTCATACAATTTACTCCTAAGTCTTTGTTAAATGACATAATTAAAAGCAACTATTTACTTGCTTTCTATGAATTACACATAAAACCTATGGGATTTGTTTTCTTATATGAAATAACTTTTTGTTGTTTTGGTTAACTTTCACAGAAATATATAAATTATTATATCTTACAAGTTGGTAAACACATGTCCCTAAAAACTTAATGCTATTTAACTGGTTAAAGTCAAATGTAACAGAAAGGATTGAGCATTCAGGGAATCTGAGTTTGAATTATCTTAATTTATTATTCACATGTTCCCATTTTCATATGAAGGACTTGTTATTTGTCTATAAGCTTGGCCACACTAACAATTTCCAAAAAGGTCTCAGAAATAAGAATATAAATCATGATGCAATTTTAAAAGTATTTTTATAGGATGATCTTCTTGAATCTTACTATAATATATAAATGGTGACTTGTCCAAACCTTTACAATAAGGAAGATGATACAAGTTCTAAAAGATAAAAGTCATTTTATTCACTTTGAAGCTCTTAAACATTTACACTGTGATAAACACAAAGTGAATAGCTATTGTTTCAGATATATTGTTTTAACCCCTGTAGGCATATTACTTCAATTCTTCCAATAACTCTAAGAAGTTATACAAAGTGTACAGATGGGGAGATTGAGGCAAGAGACATTACTTGTTCAGAAACAGATAATTAATAAAGATGGAGCCAGAATCTCAACTCAGGTAGTGTCTGATACTACAGTACCACACTTGAATAATTTTTCTTATTCTTGAACAAATACTCTTTGTGAGGGAAAAAAAACCTGATCATTTAAAAATTAAATGAACAGTCAGACCTTATTCTGATTTTGATTTACAAATGCTCCTGGATTAATACTGGAAAGTTCAGATAGATGTCCAATATACAAAAGTAATCCATGAAGTTCATCAACCAGCACTGAGGGAAGCTGAGCCTCCAAAGCCTCATAGGGATGGACAGGAATGTGACTCTCAGCATCCTGTATTTTCAGGCATCTAAAAAAGTGATTAGATACAATCAAGCACAGTCTGGATAGGCATACCCATAAAAATTCATGCAACAATCAAAACATTCCTGTTATCTTACCTGAAGATGAAAACCTTAATATAATGGAGAAATATTATACACTGTTGTCTAATATTGTTTGCTTTGCAGTGTAGGGTTGATATTTTCCCTGAAACCAAAAGACAATGTTAATCATAGCTTAAATAATTATCAGTAGATAGTAAACAAAAATGTTGTAGGCTGTATCAGCAGTAATTATCTTATAATTTTTCCATTGATTCTAATCAATTTTCCATTGATTCCACCACTCCTCCAAACTGATACTTAGAATAGTCACCAATGCTGTTACCCAATCTAGTGGGTAGTACCTATCCTCAAGTAACTTGCCTTGAAAGTAGCACTGGCTATAACTGGCTCCACTGAAGCTACCACATACTGTCCATCTTTTTTATTTCTCATGTATTTGGTATCCTACCTCCTCTTTATTGGCTCTTCTTCCTCAGTTTCTTTAAATTTGTATTTGCTTATTTTTGATGCTGATGAATCCAGAGCCTTGCACATATAGGCAAGCAAACTATTTTACTAACATGAGGTCTCCTCAGGATTCAGTGCAGTTTCCTCTTTTATGTACCTCTCTTCCTACATGTATGATATCTCATCAGTTACTTTACTAATAAATATCAACTCCAAATGGTTTATCTATATCCCATACCTTTGCCTTGTACTTATGACCTTACACGTCAAAATGCCTACTACTATTATTGAGGCAGTTTTATCTGAATGTTCACCCTTTGACTTCTTCAAAAACCAGTTCATGCTATCTACATTCTCTCCACTTCATTAAATGATATCATAAGTGGTCTATAATGTTCTTGATTTTTCTATTTCCTTTAACTTCATATCTAACCCATCAGTGTTGTATTAAATTTATAAGCAAATGTATTTTGAAAATATGTATTTTCCCTGTTAATTCACTTATAGGACACCTAAGAAGGCTTGTCACATACTCCTTTGCCTCTCTATAAAGTACAGAATCTGTTTAAAATGTATACCAGCTCCTGTTGCTCCCAAGTCAAATGCCAAAAAGGCTAGTGAATATATTTCAAATAAAATTCAAACTCCTAATTATTCATAAAGCTCCAAATAATCTTGGATTATTTCTTGGTTTTCTCCCAATCTTATCCCATGCTGCCTTTCCCTTACTTACTTTAATGTTTACATCATTAAGAATTATTTACTATGTGTAAAATGCTTATACCCATTACAAGTTCCAATCACTAAACAAAAGCAGAGAAAACTTGAGATTTATAAGCAACAAATTTTCATCCATATTAAACATACAATAAAATTTATTTCTAAGTATGAATTTAAATGAAAACCATAGCTACTACTCTGGTATAACCAATAGCAGAAGTATAAAGTTACTGTGCAAATACCTACATAGTAAAATGCACTAATGCAGCATGAGGCCCTAACCAAATGTAGCTGCGTGATCTTGAACTCTCCAGCCTCTAGAACAATGACCTAAATAAACCAGTTTTCTTTATAAATTATGTAATGTCAAGTACTCTGTTACAACAGCAGATAAAGGACTAAGATAATCCCTCACTTTCAAGATTCTCAGTCTGAAAGAAGTATTCTCTAGCTACTGCTGTGCACTTCCATATCCAGGCAAGATGGAATAAAAGGATCAGATTTATCATTTTGTACCTTAAACTGGAAAACCAGAAAAACAACATAAATTGAGTTTTGAGGATCTGGACACAAGGCAAAATAAATCTGCTGTCCCAGAGAGGTAATCCTAATGGGTCTATCAGCTTCCTATCTAAAAATAATATCCAGGCTGTGACAGGAGACAGAGACCAGAGAGTTCAATTCATTGATCTGAGGAAGACATGAGATCTCAGTTCTGGGAAATCTAAACTTACAATGCAAAAGTATAACAGGAGAAAAAAACTACATATACAAAAGCATTCTGGAAATACACAGAATGCCTTCCTTGAGTCTTTGTCTGAGTACTGACGTGTTCAAAGATGAGAAAAAAATTACCTAAAACTCAGAAGAACATCAGAAAAAAATTCCCTATAAAGCTCATACAAGTCAAGGAAGAGTTCAAGTTCCTACCAGCAAGAATGAAAAAAAATTTTGTAATACACTAAGTACCACTAAGAATCCTGAGGGGACATACCAGGCTAATTAAATAGGATAGGTGGTTTTTAAGAAGCCCTATCAAAAGTATAAACCAAGACCCCAAAAGAGCCAGTGACAGCTGTGGTGGAACACGCGTGTAATCTCAGTACTCTGGGAGGCTGAGAGAGAAGGACTGCAAGTTCATGACTAACCTGGGCAATTCAGCAAGATCCAGTCTCGAAACATAAAAATGGCTGGGGTTGTAGCTCAGTGTGGAGGTGTGGCAACATAAAGTTCGTAACATACACCATCCAATAAAACATTACTAGTCAAAGAAAAAGCAAGGTAAATCACAGAGCTAGAGAAAAACAATGAATACAAATAGACCTAAAAGTGACAGTGATGAAAGAATCAGCAGTTAAGCTATAAACAGCAAATAGACAAATACTACATATATTTTAAATAAAAACCAATACAAGGACAGAAATGAAAAATATAAAAAGAAACTCAAATAGAATGTCTAGAGACCACACACATACAAATACAGTATCTGAGAAAAAGTAACACCAAAAACTAAATTCAAGGACAGATATCTACAGAATATACACCTTATTGATGTTCTGCCATTACTAGAAAGCAACCTGGGAACATATGGAAGAACAGAACTATATGCACTTTCCATAAGTGAACCTATACAAAGGCTTTTTCAGAAGGGTAGAGGGCAATGGCTAGCTACATAAATGTATTAACAAAGTTGTGACATAACAGTATGGCAGGAACAAGGTGGTCTCTGGATCATCCTGATATACTTAACCTGTCCAACAAAACTGTCACTAAAAGTGTTTGTAAGCAACAAAAATAACCAAGATGTTAGGATAACAAATCACAATGTTAACAAATAGAGTCATCTATGATTATCTGTGCAAGACTGCTCCTAGGATCCTCTGTGGCTATCAAAATACGTGGATACTTAACTCCCTTATATAAAATACTGTAGTAGTATGTCCTCCATACCTGCAGATGAGGAATCTGAAGATAAAAAGGGCCAACCATAATGGTTTTGGTTAGTCAATGTGTTTCATAATAATGCTATATACTAAATGCCTTACATAAGCCTAATTTATTTAAGTCATTCTAGATAGTAAAGGGATTGTTCTTCCACTATAACCGCAACCTTTCTGTTTTTACACACAGGTGTGTGCCATGCATGTGTATGTGTGTGTGTATGGTACTGGGGTTTGAACCCAGGGCCATTGCACTAAACTACATTCTCAGCCCTTTAATTTTCAGATAGGGTCTTGCTAAATCACTAAGTTGTCCAAGCTGAGCTTGAATTTGTGATCCTTCTGCCTCAGCCTCAAAAAAGGCTGCAATTAACAGGCATGTGCCTCCATGCCCAGCATGCACTGTAAGCTTTTAGAGTTCTCAGGGGTTTCAAAATAAACTCAGATTCTGTGGCATGGTTTACAAAGCCAACTGTGATTTCATCCCTTCTAAATTCATTACTGTCATATACACATTATTCATTCCATGCTCCTTAAACATTTTTTAGACACCTCAATGTCTTTATATATATATATATATATATATATATATATATATATTTATTTATGCCTGACCTCTTGCTGTCCCATAAGTTCCTCCAAATCTTTTGCCTAGCCAATTCCTTCCCATCCCTGAAGAACGAGATGCAGCACTATTTAGTGACAGGCACATACCATAGACAAAACCCTCGACTTCCATGAAGATTTGTATGGGTCTCTATCACTACAATCTGTCATTTACCATACTGTCCTGTGCTTGACTGTTTGTCCAACACAGCTCAAAACTCTAAAAGTATATTTTTCCTCACTGTTTCATTAGCACCTTGCATATTTCTGGTGTGAAACAGGGACTTACTAGATGACGAAACAATAATAACATAACATTTACTGATCACAGACTGTGAAAACAAGACAAAACCAAAACTGACCTGAAACTTACAGCTAATAGCTAAGCCTCAATGTTGTAATTTTCATAAAATATAAATGAGATAGGTGCTTTGTAATTACAGTGAAACAAGACAAAAAATTATGCAATCATGTCTGAACACAAAAACAAGGCATTTTACATCACACTCGCACAAAACTTAAAAAAGAAAAAAATCCTTCTAGCTATGAAGACTGTTTTTTTACTAAACAGAGACTTCCCCAACCCCCTTTATTAGTTCTGCCTCCTAGATAAAAACCTAATTGCCTAAAAATCATCAAATTGCCTGTTTCTGAACAGCATCCAATTCAGAATAAAGCCTTGTGTCCCTTAAGCCTTAACCAGCCAACACAAACCCAAATACTACCACAAATTCTCTTCTACTCCCTCTTACTGAGTAATTCCAACTAGTCCTTATAATATGAATTTTCCCCTTGCTTTGATAAGTTAATAAATCTGTTTGACCAAAAGTGTGTTCCAGGTGATCTTTGGGCAATACTAATGACATACACTGAACTAATCAATATGCTTAGTCCTCACAAAACTTCACTGAGGTAGGAAAGACTGCTTGGTGTGAGATCTCCAATCGTGGAGTCCATGCTACTGCCCTAAATTCTATACTGCATTCAAATTTATAAAAAGCAGCAGCTAGTGTGCAGTAAGACACGATGCCTTTCAATTTCTTTCACTACCTTAACTATACCAATTGCCCTAACATCAGTAATCCATTAAATGCCAAAAGAAACAAATGAAAAAGCAGAAAGCATAAAAGATCAAGAAAGCAGCATGGGATCTGTGACTTTTAATTTACATACTTCATCCCACTGCCCAGTTCCAAAACAAGTATTAATGCACTTCTGAGAAGTTTAGCTTTCTTAAGTCAGTTTTTATCTTTAGGACTTACATATGTGTAAAAATATTATAAATCTCAGCTATAACAAAATTTCAGGGCCGGGGATTTAGCTCAGTGGTTCCGCCCCCTGCCTCGCAAGCGTAAGGACCCGAGTTCAATCTCTGGTACCAAAAAAAAAAAAAAAAAATTTCAATGTCATACTTTTCCTGACCACTAACTACACTGAATAGTGAACTTGTTTTGTTTGATATAGGGTCTTGCTTTTTTACCAAAGTTAGCCTTGAACTCTTGGGCTTATGTGATCTTCTTGTCTTAGCCTCCCAAGGAATGGAGGCTAGAGGGAAGGATCTTTCTAACCCAACACTTCCTTCTTATTATTATGCTATCCCAATTACACCATCACAGGCCATCTGCAATTCACTGTAATGGAGTGGCATTTCTTTTTGCTATTAAACATACTTTAAACTTACCAAAATCACAGTTAACCTGTAGTAAGGTTTCCAAATTGTGTATCTGTTGCCTAATTTAAAAAATGTAAGGTGAGAGTTAATTTTAGCAATTTTAAAGCATTTTAACAATTATATGGACATTTCCAAGTTAACTATACTCCAGTCTATGAAATACTGTTTATGTTTTTAGGAAGTTTAAGATATATAAAACATTCTAGGTTAACAGTTACATAAAGAAATATTTTATTGTATTAGTTATACAGTGCTTTAGAAAAAGAACAGAATTACGTAGACTACACTTAATCATGAAAATAATCTCTTCTTCCCATTCTTTCAAACTGCCTTCAAATTCTTAAAGATCGGCCCATATTTATGACTTGTGTCCTAGACAGGTTCATTAAGTAGAGATCTCTCCATTTTCATTTAAATGTACCCATAAATACATTTTTAATGTGTTTTTGGGTAATCTTCCTTAAACAACTGACTTTGACTCAAAATCATATAAAATTTGAAATACAGACCATGTCTTAAATGATAATGAAGAACAAATTTAATATTGTTAACGGTACTAATGACATGATATTTTTTAAAACCATATTTTAAAGATATACATTCTGAAGTATTCAAAGGTAAGATGACATGATGGTTGGTATTTGTTTATAAAATACTAAATGCAAAAGAACAGGGATAAAATAGATGAAAAAGTGTTTATCCTTTAACCTTGATGATTACTGTAATCAGAGTTTCTGGAGCTTAATAGTACTATTATTTCTACTTTGTGGATGTTTGAAAATTTTTATTAAAGTATTTTCTAAAATGTTGCCCACAAACATTTAATTGTATTTTTACCCCACAGGCTGAAAGATATATTTGGGAAGTCCGACTTTTTTTTTAAGATCAGTGAAAGACTATGACTATTAAGCAAAGAAAGTATTTTAAATTTCTTCCAAAATTACAGGTGAAAATTTTAAGTATCTATCTTCAATACATGATATCAAACATAAATGATAAAGACTCTGAAAATGAATAAAAAGTAACTTATTAGAATCATTACTCCATCAGTCATTACTGCTTGTTTGTTGTTACTGGACATATAATCAAATGAACAAACAAAATTCTACTGGTCATTTTCTACTCAGTTAACAGAAAGCACTCAGCATTGTGACTTCCAAAACTGAACATCTATATTTACAGGGAGTTAAAAAAAATATACACACATACCTGAATAAATGAAAAAGCTCTCTAGATGAATTTACTAATGCTGTCTCAGTAACCCATTCAATGCCAAATATTTCTACTGTATCCTCTTCAAAATTAGTTGGTAAAGGATCAAGATTCAAAAGTAATCTGAAATGAAAATGCTGATTTAATCTCATAAAATGTACACTAAGTATCATGAAACAGCATATCTTTTTCTCCAGTATTTGAATCTATATTATACGACATGTATAGTAAATCAGAAAATGCCTTGGTAATTTATTTAGGATTACTATAGCCAGATTATATTACGATTTCATTTCTAAAAAAAAGTAAAGCTAAAGAGCAATGTAACTTAGGAGGAAACTCCAAAAAGATGCTAGGGAACTTACTTTTGCTTGTCTTCACTAGTGGGCTTCAGCTCTAGTACTTCACTTTGATGGGACAGCTAGTATCTCCTAACAGCTGAAAATCATTCTGGGTTATGCTTAATGACTTGCTTACATAATCAAGTTGGGTAATCTCTATTAAGTTGTCTAACAAAGTACAACTAGAAAATCAACAAAAATGATTTCATTCCTGACTGTCATTGCCTCAGTAGGTATTACCAAAATATTTTAAGAACTACAATGTGTGTACCTGACTGATGCAAAAATAGGTCTATGATTTCTACATGTATACACAGAATTAAAAAGAATGGGTAATAAAAAAATTTAAGTATGACTTACTGAAAAGCTCTAAATTATTATAATAGTCTTTAAAAGTAAATACTGTTTTAAGAGGCCCACTTAGTTCCGATTTCTCTTTGGTAAATTAGTGTCCAACTCCCAACCCTAAAGGTGCGATAGCAATAAGATTAAGAGAACATCAGTTACCAAGGAAGTTCTCATTAATACTCTAAATATTTGTAGGTATACTCCAACTAGGAAATTAATATTAACTTTTATTTTTATGATATACTATGCCGATTTACAAAACATGGCTTGGTGAACACCAAAGTTTAATAAACAGAAACGATAAATTACTAAGAAACTGATGAATAATCAGATGAGGGAAAAACTATCCATTTTTAAAAACCTACCGCTTAAGAGCTCCACTAGCAAGGTAGGACTCTCCAGAAAAAGTTTTGCCTCCTCTGTTGTCAAAAGCACAAGAAAAACAAGGGGGATTGCACCACTCTGTCTTCAATTCCAGCTCTAAACTGTCGGTCAGGAACGTCGATCCAACAGAACAGTCGTTGTTCATTATTTACTTCATGTCCTAAAATGTTTGTGGCTCATTAGGGTTATCATTAAGGCTCCAAACAGAAATTGCACAGGGATTCCTGGAAGTGGACTAGGGCAAAAGAACTCACAAAGTTCCCAAACGTCCCTCTGGCACAAATGAAAAACAGAGTGAGAGTGAGAGAGCAGGGCAATCTTCAATCTCCTCTTTCCAGGGTCTTACCCCGCCCCCACCTCACACCAAGGTTGTCAGAAATTCGACAGGATGCGCCCCCTACTGGCTGTGGCAGAGATTTAAACCTGCTCTCCAGGTCGACTCTGCAGCCTGGGTAAGGGTGCAGGGGAAAGAAATTTTGGCGGGACTGACCTAGCTTCAACTCCTTAGCCCGCTGGGAACTGCGGCCTCCCCTACGTCTGTAAACCGCTCAGAAAGGTGGCGAAAGCTCTCTGGCAGGCTCGGTGACAATCAAGAGAGCCGCCGGACGCCAAATCCCAGTCCCAGCGTCAAGGACGAGACGACCCGCAGCACTCGGGCGGAGGGTGAAGGGTGCCTCATGGGCCCTGGGACGCCCGCGATGCGCTTCTTACCCACTCACACTTCCAGTCCCGAGATATGCCTCCTCAGATCACTAGCACTGCCCGCGAGTTCGCGGGACCTAAGCCGGAAACAGGCGAAATTCCCGCCACGGCTCGCCCGCGCGCTGGAAGGAGGGGCCACGACGCAGCCCGCCCCCGACTGCCCGAGGTCTCGCGCGGTCTTCGCCGAAACGACTGGAGCTTCTCGAGTTCTCGCGAGAGTCTGCAGGCCGGGGTGAGAGGCGCGCGCGCACACACACACACACACACACGCACGCACGCACGCACACGCACACGCACACCCCTTTTCTCTTTTGTGACCTTTAATTGGTTCTTCGGCTGGAAGGTGGAGCATGATTAAAAAAGGAAACTAGTAAGTGAAGCAGCGAGGAGAAAGGCTAAGAGTCTCCCAGGTTACCACCTGCCCGGCTTGAGGTGCGCGAAGCTGTCTTCTCAGTCACAACTTCAGGTGCCCCACACCGTCTTTCTGCTCTACGACCAAAAAGTCTTTTGTTTGGGAATGGACCGTGCCTTTTGCTCATGCACAGACTGTGGGTCTGACGACTGCAAGAGAGATTAATCGTGTTTGGAAACTGTGTCTTGGAACTAGTGTGTCAGGTGGCCCTTTCTTTAGGTCTAAAAGCTGTTGTCCCCTTTCTTTGCACACGTCTGGGCAAGGTTAGCACTTTTTTTTTTTTAACGGTAGCAAAGTTTTATTAAAGGTGGCAAAAGAAACAGGCTCTGCAGAGCGAGTTTGGGCCAAGCAAAAGTAGGAAAAGAAGTACGCCCTACAGGGCCGGGCACCATGCAAGAGAACACAGTGACAAGGTTAGCACTTTTGTGAAAGTATAGTTCATTTGTAGCGGTTCGCTCATCTTTTTGAAGTATACTTTAAAATTGACTTCAGAAGGCTTTTCAGTGTAACTCAGATAACATATTGCAGTATTATTACCAACTTGAGATTTAAGAAAAACAAAATTTCTAATTCAAATACCTTTTATAATCTGAGTAGTTGGCATTGCCCCATTCCGCCACAAGTTGTCTTGTGTTCAATTCCTGCAGAAGGAACCTATCATAACTGTTTGATTTAAACTCTGTTTAAATCAAATACAACACATTTCTGCTAAATGGGATGAAGTGAGAAAAAACACAATATGATCTCTCTACCACAGTTTAAGGATTCTGCAGTGGGTGTTAGATTTGTTCTGCTCAGCTGTACTACAGGACTCCAGTGATCCTTCTTTCTCAGCCTGGGGAGTAGCTGGAACTATAGGCAATCACCACCACATGTAGTAGCTAACAATTTTAGAGAATTCAATACTTTTCTCTTTAATTAATGAAACAAGTAGACTGGAAATCTGATATAAAAGACCTAACTAGCACTACCATCCAATTGGACCTAATTGAGATTCATGTGACTCAGTCCAACACGATAGCAGAATACATACATTTGGCAAGTACACATGGAACGTTCATGAAGATGAACCATATTCCGAGCCATAAACTTCACCACTTTTGAAAAGATTAAGGGCTGGGGTTATAGTTCAATGATTGTGTACTTGCATAGCATGTGGAAGCCATGAGTTCAACCTACAACATCACAAAAAAATACATTGAAATTACATAAAATACGTAAAGTGTATTGTCTGACCACAGGTATTTAAAACTCCTTACACTGGAAAATGAGGAAAAGTTCAATTCAATAATTTGAACATCTGTTTTAAGAAACTAGAAAAAAAAATCCAGTAAATTAAAACTAAAGCCAACAGAATAATAAATGTAAGTAAATGAAATGAAAGAGAAAATAAATGAAACAAAGTTATTTTTAAAAATCAACATATTAATTGATAAACCCTCTAGGAAGACTGATAAAATCACCAATATTAATAATTAAACAAGTATCACTTCAGATTTTACAGACATTAAAAAGGTGAGGATATTAAAACACTATTAACATTTTTGTTGTTTTTTTTGGTACCAATGAACAAAGTTAAAATAGACAAAATTCCTTTCAAAGACACACACTAGCAGCACTCACAAAAGATGAAAAAGATAACTTGAATAGATCTAGTCTTTGCTTAAATACCTCCCCCACCACTCACACTGTACACTTTTTAGAAGAAAACTCCAGGACTAAATGGCTTTACTGTTGTTTTTTCCCAGCTATTTAACAAAGAATAATACCAGTGCTATACTAACTCTGCCAGAAAGTAAGACTGACTGTTTCAAAACTCATTGTATGAGGTTACCATTGCACTGATATCAAAATCTGACAAAGACAAAAAAAAAAGAAAAAAGAAAATTGCTAATCACTATCACACACCAACATAGAGGAAGAAATTTTAGCAAATAAAATTTAGCAGTACATATAAATAATATGAAAAGAAAATTATGTTTATCTTAGGAATGCAAGGTAGCTTTAAATTTCAGAAATAAGCAGTGTAGCTTATTATTAACCAACTATGGGCAAAACCACATCATTACAAGCAATGAAGAAAAATTAGAGAGTCTCTTTTTTTTTTTCAAATTCTTTTAGCTTTTTATTGGCAGTAGCTAGCCAATGCAATAAGATCTGAATAAAAGTCAGATGGATTCGAAAGAAATAAAACTATCTTCATTTTTAGATAACATGAGTCATCTAGATGATTCTAGAGAAGCTTCATAGTTACTAAAACTAACTGAATTCTGCAAGATGGCAGTGTTCAACGTTAATACACAAAAATTAATTATCTTTTTACAGACAAATGAACATCTGAAAATTATAATTTAAAAAAATACCATGCAATCACATCAAAAATATCTAAAGATAAATTTAACAAAATGTGCACATGATTTTTTATGTTAAGGATAATAAAATATTGCTGAAAAAATTCAAGAACATTCTACTAAATAGAATGATACAGCATGATCCTAAATTGGAAGACTCAATATTACTAACATTCCACTCAAAATTCATCTATATTCATTAGATAGCCCATCAAAATCCCAGTGGTCTATTCTTCCATAGAAATTGACAAATGCATTCTTCCCTCCCCCCCATTAAGTTTATTGGTACATTTTAGGTATACAATAGAGTTACATACATCTTTGGGATCTTGTACCATTACATGAGTACCTTGGTTCTTCTTTTTTTTTTCCTTCCCCTGCCCTCCCTTCACCCCCTCCACCTATCCCTATTTGCAAAGATTTTGTTTCCATTTTTTTCCTTTTCTCATATTTTTTCTTTTCCCTTCTTTCCTTTCCCCTACCCCTCCCACTTCCCCTGCTCCTTTAGACCTTTACTTCCTATTACACAATCTCAATTATACATTTTTAAAATTAAAATATCAAGACCTAGGAGACATTACCACAGATTTTACAGAATTTAAAAGAATATAGAAAGCATATTTCAAAAATCTGTTTTGAAATAAATGTGACAACTTCTAAGAAGTACCTTGCAAGACAAATTAATGAAACTAACTCTGGAGGAAATAATAGCACCTATTAAAGAAAGTATCTTCCTAGCTTGAAAACCTACCTATATGACAACAACAGGCTCGTATACATTTTAACTGATAAATTATATCAAAGATTTAAAGCAGGAAAAAAGAGGAACACTTCTCCTCTCATTTTAGAAAATCAACATTGTGCTAATCCTAAAACTGGATAAAGATAATAGAAGAAAAAAGTATGAACATAGATAGAAATTTGTTTAACAAAACAAACTATTGGAAGTCGGATCTGGCAGTATGTAGAAAGTGGTTTTATTATAGGGATGGCAGTGTTGATTCAGCATTGGAAGATCCACCCCCAAAAGTCATCATCTAAACAGAGGAAAGGAAAAAGCCATATGATCATGTCACTAGTTGGAGAAAAAGTATTGGACCAAATTCTACAGCTGCTCATGGTAAAAGCTATCAGGAGACTAGAAGTAGAACAGAGCCTTCTCAGCAGATTAAAGACATGTACTCCGTACTTCCAGCGAGAACGCCTTATATGAATGGAGAAGGTAAAATGCTTTCTCCTTAAGGTGGGGAACAAGGGCAGATATGCTTACTCTTCATCTGTCCATTAAAGTTTGAAACCTAGGCCCAGACCAAAATAGTCTGGCAATAAAATGACACAATTAGGATAGGATTGGCAAGGTAGAAGCAAAATCTTTATATGTAGATGAAATGATCATCTACAGAGAAAATACTAAGAAATCTCTAGGAGCCCCTAGAACCTGTATTTGAATTTAGCAGGATTAGAAAATACAAGGTATATATAAAAATTCAGGTCTATGTATACTTGCTATTAATGAAGAATTGGATATTGAAATTTAAAAGTTATGTAGGAGTACAAAGGGCCTAGAAAAGTGAAAAAAAAACCCCAGTATTGGAAGACGTTTAGTACCTAATTTTAAGACTTCTTCTAAAGCTACAGTAATCAAGGCAGTGTTGGTGTAAGGAAAGACATATAGATGATTGGAATAAAACAGAGAATCTAGAAATAGAACCACACATATATGGTCCACTGAGTTTTGAAAGATTATTTAACATTAGCATTTTGTAGAATATAAACTCAATTCAAGAGCCAAGGAAGAGATAGTGTTTTCAGTAAACGGCACTAGACCACCTGGTATCCGTATATTAAAAATTAACCTCAACCCTTTATTTCCATACATAAAAATAACTTGAAAGGATCTATGAATGATCTATGATCTAACTATGAAAGCCTAAAAGTATAAAACTTTAAGAAGAAATTATAAGGGAAAATGTTTATGAATTTAGGGTAGGCAAAAACTTCCTAGGATACAAAAAACATGATGTATAAAAGAAAAAATATTGATAAATGAGATTCCATCAAAATTTAGAACTTTAAATGACATCATTAAAATGAAAAGTAGTCCTTAAACAGACCATATTTACAATGCATATAACCTGTGACCAGAATATATAAAGAACTCTTACAGCTCATTAATAGACAGCCCAATTAAAAAGTAGACATAAGAAGATTATAAATAGCCAGTACAGCACAAGGAAAGGTGTGCAACTCTAGAATCAGAAAAATACTAATCAGTACAATAGCAAGATTAAATTATACACTCAGGCAGATGAAGTTAAAAGTTTTAAAAGCCTTGTCATGACTTTTTCTTTCTGTTGGATTCTCCCCCTTTGTGTTTAATTTGTCACGCCCAATGGATTCATTCTGCTGGGCTTCCTGGGGTTGTGATCCTCATTGTCTTTTCCTAGGATATTGTCTAAAATTTTTTCGAGTGCTGGTTTGGTATTCATGAAGTTCCTGAGGTGCTCTTTATCATGAAAGTATCTTATTTCTCCAACAATTTTGAAAGATAGTTTTGCAGGGTACATCAATCTGGGTTGGAGGCTGTTTTCCTTGAGGGCTTGAAATACATCACTCCAGGCTCTTCTTGCCTTGAGGGTTTGCATTGAGAAGTCTGCTGTGATTCTGATGGGCTTTCCTTTGTATGTGATTTGTTTCTTTTCTCTCACTGCTTGTAGAATTTTGTTCTTCTGTTGGATTTCTGGAATCCTAACTATTATATGCCTATGTGTAGATTTTTTTTTGATCAAGGCTGTTTGGAGTCCTATATGCCTCACTTATCTGTATGTGAAGTTCTTTTCCCCTTCTTGGGAAGTTTTCTGCCATCACTTCTGTGAACATTTTTTTATGTCATCTGCACTCTCTCCTGTTTCTTCATTGACTCCAATCAGTCTTATGTTATTCTTCTTGGCATTGCCTAGCAGATGCTGGATTGATTTCTTGTGTTCCTCTATAATTTTGAAGCAGTTTTTCTTTTCCTGGTCACTAACTGCAGTCTTATCTTCTAAATCTGAAATTCTATCCTCACATTGGTTCATTGTGTTGCACAGACTTTTGATGGAGTTTTGAATCTCCTAGAAATCTGTTTGCATCTGTTTTATGGATTCCATTTGTTTCCTATGTTGGGATTCCATCATGTTCCTCAGATCTTCTATTTTTTTTATCAGTGTCCTCTCTAGATTTATTAATCATGTCTTGCACTATGAGCACAATCTTTGCTGTTATCTGAGTAATTATTTCTAATTTCATTTTTCCCAGATCCTCTTTTGTTGCCAGTTCAGAGAGTTCAGGTGGTTGAGTATCAGAGTGTTCCATCTCATTTCCCTTTGATGTTGCTGTAGGTGATCTGAAAGTCTGTTTTTGAGGCTTGTTTACATGTCTTATCATGTCCACGATGGAGGGGGGGATGCTTCTGGCTGCTGTGCAGCTCACCTTTTCTGCCCTAGGAGCATGCAGTGGTGGTGGGGGAACCTCCTTCTGGGCGCTGGGACTGGCTCACCTTCTCTGCCCTAGGAGCATGGAATGGTGGTGGGGGAGCCTCCTTCCAGGTGCTGGGACAAATGCATTCTAAAATTGATACAGAAATGCAAAGGATTGAAATAACTAAAGCAATTTTTAAATTTATAATGGTTTTGGAAGATTCATAGCACCTGGCTTCTGAACTTCTTATAAGCTACAATATAATCAAAATATTGTGATACTGAACCAAGGATAAAGAGTTGAACAGAATATGGATTCCACATGGAATAGACTTCCCACAGATATGTATATGTTCAGTTGATTTTTGACAAGGATAAGTCAATAGTGAAAGGGTAATCTTTTCAATAGTGTTAGAGTTATTGAATACTAGTATACTTAAAAATAATACACTATAGTATATATAATACAATAAAATATATAATATAATAACACACTTTACACTATTTACAAAATTTAACTCATTATGGATCATTGCCCTAAATGTAAGGGCTAAAATGTTCAAATTTTTAGATATTCAGAAGGCCAATGAATAAGGACATACCTGCAAAGAAGGCATAGAAGTAAGATTAGTTCTCAAGAGAAAAATCACATCACATATATGAAGTTTGGTGTCTTTCATGCAATCCAAATATGTAGTTCATGAAGGGAGAGGTAATCTATGTCAAATGCTACTGGTAGATGGAACACTGAGAAAAAATAAACTGGTCGTGGTAGCATGTGTATATAATCGAGCACTCTCTAAGGCTGAGGCAGTAAGATTGCAAGTTTGAGGCCATGGAGTGACTTAGGGAGACTCTTTCTCAAAATAAGGGGAAAAAATGGCCGGGGATGTACTTCAGTGTAAAGGTCCTGGGCTCAGTCCTCTGTACTGCAAGAGAAAAGAGAGAGAGAGAAACTAAAGAAAAGTGCCATTTCATTTGGGTAGAGGGAAGGAAAACATCTTGTTTAAGTGGGTTGGATAGAAAATAGGAGACGAGTCCATGAATATAGAACTATTTAGGAATTTAATGTAAAATAAAGTAGAAAACTATGACAATGTCATGTGGGGATATAGAGATGGTATTTTCAAATAGAAGACACTAGAATATGTGAATTTATGATAATAAATATGAAGAGGAAAGGTCATGATGATGTAGAACCGGAGGGAATGATTGTAAGAGTATAGCTATTGAGAAGTTGTGTTGGTATTTGCTGAAGATGTATCGGGCTCTGATAGGATTAAGGGCAATTTTTCATTGAAATAGGAAGAGTAAAATGTATGCAAATAAACATATCTGAAGTTCTTAAAGTGGGTGGTAGGAAGTTGAATTAGTTCTTATTTTTATTTGATTTATTTTCCCTATGTCAGATCAACTGTGAGAAGAAAGAGTATCCATTAGGAATTCTAGGAGAGAAAAACTGTGAAGTGGTGATATTGGTGATATTGGTGAGTAGAAAAGTATTTTTACTAGAGAAGTATAGTAGGAATGTCTGAGAATATTGAGTAAACATTTGATATCTATAATAAAAAGTTAAAGTGTAGTCAACATGGCTTTGTCATTTTCCCCAGCAACATTCAGCTACTGGATAAAGAAGGAAAGGACATATAATAGAATTTCATTGTTGTATTATTCCTACTGAACTTATTCTATCTTACTGCTTTTTTTTTGCATCTATTTATAAACTGTCTACTTGATAATTTATTCTTATACTTTTAAATATCAGGGAAACTTCCACTATTTCAGCTGAAATAATATATTCAAAAAATTAAAAGACCTCATTCTGGAAAGTTTATCAGACTTTTAATTGAAATCTTATTTAAAGTTTAAGGCCATTCTTTTTATTCCTTTTAAAAACCATGGATTATTTTACCACATTATAATAACATCTTTCACAGCTAGAATTGAATTCAGTGTATTAGTAAAATCTGGCTAAAATTAAATCCAGTTCTGATGATTTTACTATACAATGCTGGGTGTGGCTAAATGGATTTACTGAAGACAAAAGATCCACTCCGTGGGTGAGTGGCACCAACCAATAGGCTTGTAGCATGGATGGAATAAAAAGGGGACCAAAGAAGGAAGGCTCACTTCTGTTTCTTCAAAAGAGCTCCACTCTTCATCTTCACCTTAGATGTTGTCTCCTGGGTTCCAGCAGAGACCCTTCACCCTTCAATTGTGCACCCTTTGGCCTCCTGATATGGACTTGTGTGGGAAACTACATTGAGCTCCAGGCCTTCAACCTTTTACTGGATCCTTTGGCTCTCTAGCACACAGACAGCCCTTTTGCACTCTTTCACACCTGACTCTGTGGGCAGCTAGTGTTAAGCCTACCTTGTAAATCCCTATATATTTATATATCTAACATTCTGTTTCTGTAGTTCACTGGCTGATGAAGTAAACTGTGACTCTGAAATCTAACAGTCCACATGGAACTGAATCCTGATGAAAATCATGTGAGTGATTTATATACTTGAGCCTTATGATGACTAAGCCTGAGCAGAGATATATAGTAAAAACTTACTCTTGCCCACAAAGGGTTCTAGCCTTTGTACTTGGCTTCTGAGAGGTAAAAGTTGTGATAAAAATATAAGGTGAATGCTTAAATTTAAAAATTTATTACAGTAAAAGATACATTGCCCCTAATCCTCCTCAAAATATTCCCCTTTCCTTCAGATTCATTAATCCCATATTTCTTACCATTTTCTGAAGCAGTTCTAGATTTTTATGATTGTCTTTATAAGCTGTGATCAAAACTATGGTGAATGCTGCTGCCAAGTGTCATCTAATAAACGGCTCATAAAAACATTATAGTTTGTCCTCATAGTTCTTATTCACTAGATCTCACACTGGGCAATTTTTGGATCTTCCCTAAAGTCAAAATGACCATGAAAGATAATCATTCTTTGATTATCTGAATTGATATATATATATATATATATTCACATATAAAAATTTATTTAGTTGACTTTCTGTTGACCACAGGAGTGCAAGTAAAGACATTTGTAATAAAGGACTCCTAGAACTGCTTCAGAAAGTGGCAAGAATGATGGGATAAGTTGTTTAAAGCAAGAGGGAGCATACAGGGAAGATAAATATTTTTTATTTAATCATTCATTGTATTTTTTCATCATAGTGAGTAATTTTGAAGCCCTTGGAATGTTTCTAAGGTAAGAGTATCTTTTTCACCTGATGCATATTGTAATACTCTATCTTCTAATGATATAATTTGGGCTGAGAGTTCGCAGTGGCTAGAAGATCAGCAAGGTAATTTAGGGTGGGCTTTTGGGTGTTAGTTAACCTAGAGACTGAGATCAACTATGTGGGTAAACATTCCATCCTGTCTAAATAACGAAGCCCCACTAAAAACTCTGAATACTGAGTTTGAGATGAGTTTTTCCGTTTAGCAGATTATTTTGTGCATATTGACATATGTTGAGATTAGGAGAGTAATACATCCTGACTCCACTGACGTAGACAACAGAAGTTCCACCAAACGTAAGTTTTGGTACTTTCTCAGATTCTGTCCTGTGTTTTCTTTTCCCTTGGCTAATTCAAATCTATACTTTCCCCATAATAAAGTGCAACAGTGAATTTAATAACTTTTAATGATTTCTGAGTTTATTTTTAGCAAATTAGCAAAACTAAGGGTAGTTTTGAAAACTCCTAAAACCTGAGACCCGATAGGACCAATGACAATGAAAAAAAGCAAAACTAATCTTGCTTAGAGTATCTAGTCACATTGATTCTCAGTTTAATCAAATGGTAATGAGCTCCTATTAGGTTTCAGTTTATACTTTTACTGACCAACCTATTCATGACCTCTGTGATGTCACTTCCTATTGTAACACCTCCATGTCCAGGGAAAATAAATTCTCTCATTTTTGTAAATATTTGTCAGTCACCTTTAACTTGCCATAGGGTAAAAGGCTGGAATGTATCTGTTTACCCCTTAATAGAGGTTTCCTCTAGGAGAAAGATAGGATGATGAACTGCTTTCTGCTCTGCTTCCAGAAACAACTTCTTACATATTTTCTTCAGTTGCCTGGTTCCCTCTTACACTACTTACTTCCTTTTCAAATTATTTGTCCTTAGCCTTATTTTGAAGATTTTGGTAATTTCTTGCCTAGCTCAAGATCTTTTCTTTGAACTGCCTTTTAAATTCCTTGGCTCTGGTTACCTTCTAGTATTTCACTTCTCTGGTCAAGTACTATAATGAAGGGCCTCTTGATACTTTACAGTTCTTTCTGAAACATTCTTCAGAGTGATTTTCATATTATATAAGTAGGAAATGTAACTTTTTATGCATCATTTTATATAGAATAATCATGTGTATGTATATCCATTTCCTCATTAGACTATAAATTGGAGATAATGTCCTTGGAATCTAGGATAGTATCTGCATATAACAGGTTCTTTAAAGTCTTTTTGAGTAAGTGAATGGAATATATATAGTCAATAATCATATATTTGGAAATATTTTTGAAAGATGTTATAATGGCAATCTCTTATCCTTGGAGTTTTAGCTGAGGCACCAACCTGAAAAAATAGCTATAATATTATAATATATGCTAAATATTCTAATCAAGGTGGTAGACCAAAGGGAGTAATCAAATTTATTTTTATCAGCAAATTCAGTAAGTCTTCATCCACATTTATATGTATGTATAAACTTAATTCATTCCATGATTCTGGAAAAGATGGCCACATTTGTGTTCATGCAGGAAAGATGGCCAAGGTCATATTTGTCACCCAATGCAGAGTTCACAGAGAAAAACAAACTTCTGCGACATGCTTCTGTTTGCAACCCAAATTGCTTGCCAACAAAAGCATTAGTGAACCAAGGTATGGTCCATAGAAAATAAACATCACAGGAAAACTGTGATTTAGATAAGTATGGTTTTCTAATCATTTCAAAAGGCTACTTAATGAGGGAAAAAAAGGTTTATTTAGCTCACAATTCTGGAGGTTCAAAATTCAATGAATAGCACAGGCTTTGTGGCCAGTGCTGCTCTTTGGCTGCATCCTGTCATGGGAAATAACAATGGCAAGAGTGTACACAGGAGCAAGCTGATTACATATTGAGCCAAGAACTTGAGAGAAAATGAAAGAGTCAAGACTTATTCCTTTTAATAACAACCATTTCCTGAAAATTGAAGGAGTTACTATAGAACTACCTCACACCTCAATGATCTAATGACTTCCCATTTGGTCCCACATCTTTAAGGTTTCCTGGCCTCCCAATACCACTACCTTGTGGTCCAAGCCTTTAATTGCAGTGAACCAATAGAGGACACAGCTAAACCACTCCAAACCCTACCACCTGTCACCATAGCATTCATCCTTTTAATTTTGACTTTTTTCTCCAACCTTCCACACATTCTTTATGTTTCAGAATCCTCTGTAAGTTTTTGTGTGATTTTGTTGTTTTTTATTTTAGTTTTTAGCTGTAATGGTGGAAAAGACGGGATCTACTAGGTTTACTTCACTGTGTCCACCATTGAACCATATGTGAATATATCAAATGTAATATTCACATTAGATAAGAAGATGCAGAAGGGGGCGGGGATTTAGCTCAGTGGTGCTGAGTTTGATCCCCAGTACCAACAACCAAAAAAGAAAATAAAAAAGAAGATGTAGAAGTCAGTCTAGAAGTCATGTAGAAGCACCATGTTATTTAATTTGGCTCTTCATTTATTAATCAGAGCTAGTGATAGCTTGCTGTTACTTTTAAGTAGCTTAACCAGCTTAAGCATGAGCCCATTTTTGTATCAACAAAAGTTTCACGTGTAAGGTAGCACATATATTGCGCACTGAATAGGTACTTGTTAAAGCTGGGAAGATGAGAAAAAAACCTTAGAAAAAAACTGTGTGCTTATTTTGTTGGAATATTTGAAATGATTAAATCAATTTAAGTTGAGAAAAATCCTCCTGTCCCTAAAACTTCTAGTCAATATCAGACTGCATGGATTTTAGATTTGTGATCTTAGCTATAGTAGAAAATTGGTAGGTGTCTGCTCAGCTTATCACAACCTTCTTTCCTAAAGAATCCCTTTACATCCTGAACACGTACATTTATTTCTCAGAAGGCTGGGTCCGTAGTAGCCATATGGACAGTAAAAGACCCTGCCACCCTGGCTACCAGATTTCTGCTCCTAAAGATTTGTAGTGGAACTGAAAAGGGCTAACTTATACTGGCCCATGTGTTTGATTTGAGGTAATTCTGCTTCAGGAACTGTGGGACAACTACCTTCTCATAGAAAAGTAAGTAGAAATAGCCAAACTTTTGAGAGAGGGTAAAAAAGTACATAAAAGTACCAGTGAAAGACTATGTAATAAGAGAAAGGAGGGAGAGTTAGACATGAGACTGAAAATAAAAAAATAAACTAGAAGATGAGTTGTTCCTAAAGCCTTTAAAATTTTCTAGTTGTATTATGTTTTGTGACCTAGCCACATCATTACCTTTTTATTTGAGGATATAATCATGTATTATTTTATTTTTCATTTTTTTATTTTTTTTGGTGATACTAAAACAACTTTATTTTGTATAACAAGTTTATTTTTTTTAAAGCATATAGACAAAACAAAGTAAACATTTAAACAGATTTTAACTTCTGCCCTAAAATTGTTCCATTAGGTGTCAGTCTCTAAACATTTTTAGTTCAGTAATCATCATCTTCATCAGAGTCCATTACTTTTATTGTTGAATTTTTAACTGTTGTTTTCTTTTCTTTTTTTTGGCTTACTTTTTCAAGGATTTCTATTAAACCTTGTTCTGAGACCTTCCCACTTAGCTGTCCATACTTTGCCATCTGTATAAGGTCATTCTCTACTGCTTTCGTTTTTTCAGGCTTTACAAGTGCTAAGTTACTTAACCTGGCCTGGGCTGATTGATCCAGAACTTGTGCTAAGATACTGTTTCTCATTTCTGCTTCCCTGTGCTTTGCTTCCTGTTGTGCTGCATCATTAGAATCCCCGTGTTTTGCCTGCAGCTCGGCCAGCCTCTCTCATGTATTATTTTAATATTTATCTCATTTTTCTTAGATTAACTTAACTAAGGCATTGAATTGTTTTCCAAAGTAGAAAATAAACATCACAGGAACACTGTGATTTAGATAAGTATAGTTTTCTAATCATTTCAAAAAGAAAGAGATGGTTGAGGTGGTACATATATGAGATAATTCTAAGACATAATCTAGTATTCTAATACCTTGTCCAGATCTTATCTTGAGTGGAGGATGTAGCCTGAAAAAAGTACTAGAATAAAATTGGGTAGGAGTAGAAATATGTGGATTGATTAGGGAAAAAAACTTCCTAGGATATTTGGAATTAACAGTCTATGCAGAAAAAATACATATATTCATTCATTCAAAAATGTTTTTGAAAAGCTACTAAATATTGTTATAAGTGCTACAGATAGAGTAGTAAGTTAAAAAAAAAGGCCATGTCCACATGAGTTTATTTTCAGGGGATGGAACAGACCATAAAAACAAATACAGTACAAAAAAAAAGGCATTGAGATATTTAAAAAACCAAGGATTAGATTGGGCTGGTATGCTATTTTATGTAAAAAGGCCTGAGATACCTTACAACTGGGGGATGTTTAAGCCAAGACCCGACTTAAATGAGGGAGCAAGCCAAGCTGATATTTACAGAGCACGTGTGGCATAAGTAAGAGCAGGATTTACTGTGTGAAGTATGAAAGGGAACGAGTGATAAATGAGGCAAGGAGGAAGACCAGGTCCTAATGCCCACAAGAGCTTGGGCCTTTACTCTGAGCACCATCTGAAATCACTGGAGTGTTCTGAACAGAGGAGTAACTCAAGTTTTCTTATCAAATCACTCTGACTGCAATAGGGAAAATAGACTCTATGGTGCAAGTCTGGAAGTGGAAAGGCTGATAAATATTTTCTTAAAATACTCTAGGTGAAAGAATTTGATAATTTAGACTAAAATAGAAAAGATGAGATATGGTCATGATGTATTTGAAGGTGGTGCTGTTAGGATTTGCTAGTGAGTCAGTTGAGAGTTGCATGAGCGAGGTGTTAATTATTTTTGCACTAGTAATGTTTAACAAACAAATGGAGAAATGCCATTTAGTGAGATAGTCAAAATATATGTGTAGAGTTGGGGCACAGAAGCAATAGCCTTGTTTCTGGATACCTATCTGTAGCTAGCAATATGACACTTGGAAGATACCAGACACTGCTGTAAGACATGCTTTGAATCCATTAGTTCACTTCAGCAACTATCTGAGATATAATATTGTTCCTATTTTGTACCATGGGGACATAACTAGATATAGTCCATATAGTACAAGACAAAGTTAGGATTGAAATCTAAGAAGCCTAGCTCTAGAATCTGCACTCTTATCTATTTGTATTAGTTTTGTGTTAATATAATGAAATAATTGGACACAGGCCAAATTTACCAGGAAAAGAAGTTCCTTTTTTCGAAGTTCCTTTCTTTGTCTTTACAAATTTTAGATGTGCTTCCACAGGCAAGAAAAGAGCAGGTGCCTCTAGGGGTTCTGGGATGTAGACTATCCTTAGCAAACACCCAGGGCCTCTGAGGACCCAGTGCCACTTGGGGCTCAGGAAAATGGGCGATAAATTTGGTTGTGGGTTTGGGTGCCCTTCCCAGAGGACCTCATTCTTGTCAATTCTGTGCCGCCCTTTCCTTCTCATTTACAACCATGTTTATGCCCTGCAGGCAGTCAGTCCCCAAACTTTGGAGTTACACTCTTCTGAGAATCTTTTGGAAAGGTTGGCAAAGTTGCAATAGATCTGATTATTTCTACACTGAAGATTTCTAATTTTGGTTACATCTATACTGATTATCTGGTGCCAAATGGTTGGAAACAATCCATATGCAGCAAAAAAAAAAAAAAAAAGAAAGAAAAGAATTCAACAGAATGCAGTATAAATGCTGAAGTATATGCATTGCCTTCAAGGAAGCTGGTAGCTCTTCAATTAGGATATATTTTTATTAAATACAAATCTAAGTCATTCTGTGGAAAACTCCTTTCCTGGGTAAAAAATAGTAGCTTTGCTAGAATTACTGTTCTTTCAAGTAGACATTCATAACCACCTTAAAGACCAACAGATTCACAGGACTCCTTTCCAGCACCTACTTAGACATATACAAAAAAAAGTATTCAAAATAAAGAGCTATAACTGCCAAGAAATGAAAAATACTTCATGCATTCCTAAAATGAATGATTTTGATTATTGTGTCCGTATTCTGGGGGGAGGTATCACAAAAGCTTTCTAAGGTGAACACTGTTCTAAAGAAATCCAAATATTGGTTCTGTTGAATTTTGTTTCAGAAGGGGACACCATCCCAGATGCAGTCAGTCTTTTTGAGTACCTTCACGAATAGCCTCAGATAATCAACCCGTGGATTGATAACCCTACAATATCTACCTTGGAAAATACTAAGTTCTTGGAAATTTTTTGACAGTGGTCTTCCTCCTGCACATCTTTGATCATTTTCAGTTTTATATCTATATTCCCCAGACATTTATTACACAGTTAAATATTCTATATAAGAATTTGTACTATACAAGAATGTACTGGGAAATAGGTACTTTTCACAGAAAATGTCAAAGAAAAATAGATTAACAAAAGGACTTTTGGGCACATGGTGAGGACCCCAGCAGCGTGGAGCCCCTGCTCCTTCCCATGCTCTGCCCACTGCGACCAGCTAGCACACAAGGCACAGGGGGCCATAAAGGCCATTGTCATGAGCTTCAGAAGATAGAGCAGAAGTGAACAACAGAAAGAGGGCCTTCTCAGGCTCCTCAATAAAAACTGACATCCACTGAAAAAGTGAAGAGAATCTCTGCAGTAAAGGCACACCAGACCACCGTACCTGGTAAGTTGGAGGGATCATCACCTCCCATCGGAACCTGCACTATCTTCAGGGTAAGGGCGCCTGGAACCTGCAGTAGAACCTTGCAGAGTTCAACCCTGCAGGAGGACAGGGAGCTCAACTTTGGAGTTGCAGCCAGAAATCTGCCTGAATCTCATAGGTCTACTGCTGGCTTGCTGAGACTCATTGACTTATACCTGTATACGCCTTCCACATTTTCTATTGTGGCAGCAGAGACATACCCTGAAGGAGGCCCTTCATTTTTATTTTTTTTATTTGCAAAAATTTTTTTCTCTTATTTTTAGTTTTTATTTTTTCCTACTTTTTCCAAATTTTTATTTTTCTGTTCTTTTTTCTCTCTTTTCTCTTTTCTTTCTCTCTCTCCTTCTCAGTCATTCTCTTGCTGTCCCACATTGTTCTTCATCTACCTTTTTGTTCCTGTTCTGGACCTAATTCAGATTTCTTCTTTATTTTTCTTTTCTTCTCTTTTTCCTTCTCTCGATTATCATTAGTTTTAAAGGAAAGTAAATACAGTATCTAGCCTCCCTATTGCTGTTAGCTTGTTCTGTTCTCATCTTTGTTCTTTCATTCTGCCTTTTGCTCTTGTCTTTAACAGTTTCTTAGAGTTTGCATGATCTTCCTGTGTCCTCTGGCCTCACTGCTAACCTTTCCCTATCCTTCTACCTATCTATCCATCCCTTCCCAACTCCTTCTAACTCCCCATCCTGAAGAGTAAAGTTGCTATATTGAAGAGTTTATTCACTATAAACATATGTTGGGCTGGTCATCAATTCTGATATAATTCACACAGTTAAAGGTGATAGATTAATAACTACCACAAGTTGTCGTTTTCTAAGCTGTGCTTGATGCTATGGTGTTGCTGATTGTGTCATTTGGGCTAAGATGTTGTGATTGCCTTCCTGGTATAATGAAAATGAGATAGCCTCAGAGTCATTAGAGACTCAAAACCTAAAGACCAGCTACATCTGGAAGACACCTCTGAAAAGCAATCATTTCACAAGGGTTCTAAACACAAGCAACAAAGATACTTACAATAACCAATTTTGAAGTATCAACCCAGGAATTAAACCAAGGACAGTACCAAAGACAAAAATGAGAAGACATTTAAGCAAGGCACAAACTCAGACTTCCACTCCACAAAAGGCAAATTCTGGGGGAAACAAGGTGGAAAAATATGACAATCAACCACCTGGAGACCCTGAACTGATAGCACAGGAAGTAACAAAACAGATGAATGAGGCTCTAGAAAAATTCAAAACAGGCATAATTTCCCAGATAACTACAGAGATGGTGAGCAGAGTGAAAGACATAATTAGAGGCTCTAGAACAGAAACAGATAAAAAAATAGATTAGCTCAAAACCATGCTGGAAGCCATGAATGCCCAGCATAAGAAAGAAATAGAAACCATGATCTCCCAACATAAGAAAGAAATGGAATCCATGAAACAGATTCAATCAGATATTCAGGAGATTGAAAACTCCATTGAAAGTATGTACAGCAGATTAAGGGAATGTGAAGATAGAGTGTCAGATATGGAAGACAGGATTGTGGTTAGTGACCATGAAAACAGAGATTTCTTAAAAATAGTAAGGGACCACGACAAATCAATCCAGCGGCTGCTAGATGATGCAAAGAAGAATAACATAAGACTGATAGGAGTCCACGAAAAAACAGGAAAAAGTACAATAGACATAAAAAACTTTTCACAGAAGTAATAGTGGAAAACTTCCCAGACAGAGATAGAGGATTGGGCATACAGATAATGAGGCATATAGAACTCCAACTAGTCATGATCAAAAACAATCTACCCATAATAGTCAAGATCCCAGAAACCCAACAGAAGAACAAAATCCTACAAGCAGTTGGGGAAAAGAAACAAATCACCTACAAAGGAAAGCCCATCAGAATCACACCAGACTTCTCAACACAAACCCTCAAATCAAGGAGAGACTGGAGTGAAGTATTTCAAGCCCTAAAAGAAAATAACTTCCAACCTAGACTGTTGTATCTTGCAAAATTATCTTTCAAAATAAATGGGGAAATTAGATACTTCCATGACAAAGAACACCTGAGAAATTTCACAAACACCAAATCAGCACTCCAAACAATTTTAAGCAATATCCTAGAAAAAGACAATGAAGGTCACAACTCCATGAGGCCCAACAGAGGGAAGCCACCAGGCAAGGCTGGAAACAAAAGGGAAAGGGGGAAAAATAAGAAATAAAAGAGCCAACAACAGTAAAACATCATGACAAGGATGAGTCAGTATCTATCAATTATAACCATCAATGTTAATGGCCTCAATTCACCAATCAAAAGATATAGGCAGAATGGATTAAGAAGCAAAACCCAGCAATATGCTGTATACAAGAAACACACCTAACTCAAAAAGAAATTCATAGACTGAAAGTTTTGCATGTGACAGGTACCTGGAAAAAAGCAGCGGTAGCAATCTTATTTGCAGACAAAGTAGATTTCAAACCAAAACTAATTAAGAGAGACAAAGATGGTTGCTAAATCCTTGTGAAGGAAACAATCCAAGAGGAAGAGATGACAATCATAAACATATATGCACCAAATACAAATGCTCCCAACTATACAAAACAAATATTAATGGGCATGAAAAACCAGATAAGCACTAATACAATTGTAGTGGGTGACCTCAATACCCCATTATCACAAAAAGACAGATCATCTAACAAAAAAAAATTAGCAACGTAATTCTAGAACTGAACAAAGCTATTGAACAAATTGACTTAATAGATGTTTACAGAGTGTTCTACCACACAAAATCAGAATACACATTCTTTTCGGCTGCACACAGGTCATTCTCCAAAATAGACTACAAGCTAGCTCATAGGACATATCTAAGTAGAGGTAAAAGAATTGAAGTTACCCCCTGTGTATTATCAGACCACAATGCAATAAAATTGGAGATCAATAACAGAAGAAACTGCAAAACCCCCACAAACACATGGAAATTGAATAACACCCTCCTGAATAACCAATGGATCACAGAGGAAATTAAAGAAGAAATTAGACAGTTTTTACAAGTAAATGATAATGCCAGTACAACATACAAGAATCTATGGGACACAATGAAAGCAGTTCCTATGTGGGAAATTCATAACAGTGAATGCCCATATTAGGAAAACATAGAGAACTCAAATAAACAACCTAATGCAGAACCTCAAGCTCCTAGAAAAAGAAGAGCATAACAAACCTAAAGCTCCTACAAGAGAGGAAATTATAAAGATTAGAGCAGAAATCAATGTAATGGAGACTAAGAGAACGATACAAAAAAAAATCAATGAATCAAAGAGTTGGTTTTTTGAATGAATAAATAAAATCAATCAGCCTTTAGCTAACTTTATCAGAAAAAGGCAAGAAAAGGCTCAAGTCCATGCAGTTAAGAACGAAAAAGGTGACGTCACAATAGGTCCAGCGGAAATCCAGAGGATCATCAATACCTACTTCGAGAACCTGTACTCTAATAAAATGGAAGAAATGAACAGATTCCTAGATACATATGAATTGCCAGAGTTAAATGAAGAAGATAGAGAAATTCTAAATACCCCAATTACAATGAGTGAAAGTGAAAATGTAATAAAAAATTTACTAACAAAGAAAAGCCCAGGTCCTCATGGCTTCACTGCTGAATTCTGTAAGACATTCAAAGAAGAGCTATTACTCTTTAAATTCATCAATGAAATTGAAAGGGAAACAATACTTCCAAATTTATTACTGGAAGCAAGTGTTACTTTGATTCCAAAACCAGGGAATGACTCAAGCAAAAAAGAAATACAGGCCAATCTCCCTAATGAACATAGATGCAAAAATCCTCAACAAGATACTGGCAAACAGAATACAGAGGGTCATCAAGAAGATCATTCACCCTGACCAACTTGGATTTGTCCCAGGGCTGCAAGGATGGTTCAACATACATAAATCAATAAATGTAATACACTATATTAACAGAGCCAAGGAGAAAAAGCATATGATCATAATCAGTAGATGCAGAAAAAGTATTTGACAAAATCCAACACCCATTCATGATAAACTCCCTACAGAAATTTAGAATAGGTCTTTATCTCAACCTGATTAAGACTATCTATGAAAAACCAACAGTCAACATCATATGAAATGGTCAAAAACTGAAAACTTTCATGCTAAAATTAGGAACAAGACAAGAATGCCCACTATCACCACTCCTGTTTAATATAGTTCTGGAAACATTAGCCACAGCAATTAGAAAAGAGAAAGAAATAAAAGGAATAAAGATAGTAAAGGAAGAATTTAAACTGCCATTATTTGCTGAGGACATGATACTTTAGATAGAAGACACAAAAACTCTGCCAAAAGACTTCTAGACTTAACTCACAGATTCAGTAGAGTAGCTGGATATAAGGTCAACACTCAAAAATCAATAGCCTTCTTGTACACATATAACAAACTCACTGAGAGAGAAATTAGGGAAGCAATTCCTTTTACAATAGCATCCAAAAAAATGAAATATCTAGGAATCAATCTAACAAAGGAAGCAAAAGACCTCTACAGAGAAAACTACAGCACTGTAGAGAAAGAGAACGGAAAAAAAAGAAAGAGAACGAAGAGGATATAAGAAAATGGAAAGACCTCCCTTGTTCCTTGGTAGGAAGAACCAATATAGTGAAAGTGGCCATACTTCCAAAACTGCGATATAGATGTAATGTAATGCCTATTGAAATTCCAACATATTTCACAGAACTAGAGACAACAATACAAAAATTCATTTGGAACCAGAAGAGACCTAGAATAGCAAAAGCAATTCTAGGTAACAGAGACATGGGAGGGGGTATCACAATCCCCAATTTGAAACTATACCACAAAGTTACTGTGATAAAAGCAGCATGGTGCTGGCAAAGGATCAGTGGAATAGATTAGAAGATGCAGAAAGAACTCTAGACATTCTCAGCCACCTCATATTTGACAAAGGAGCCAACCACCCTCACTGGAGCAAAGATAGCCTGTTTAATAAATGATGTTGGAAAAATTGGATTTCAACCTGCCAAAGATTAAAACTAGACCCATATCTATCACCATGCACTAAATTGAGATCAAAGTGTATTAAAGATCTAAATATTGAAACAGAAACACTAAACTTGCTGGAAGATAAGTTAGGGAGAACTTTTGAAGACATTGGCATAGGAAAAGACTTTATGTACAAAACCTTAGTAGCATGGGAAGTAGCACAAAGAATCAACAACTGGGATCTCATCTTATTAAAAAGGCTTCTGCACTGCAAAAGAAACCACCAACAGAGCTAAGAGAAAACCTACAATATGGGAAAAAAATTTTAGTAGCTGTACCTTAGACAAAGGACTACTATCTAGAATATATAAAGAACTGAAAAAAATCAGACCCCCCAAATTTAAAGACCCAAATCAAAAATAGGCATCTGAAATGAACAGGCATTTCTCAGGCAAAGAAGTAAAAGCAGCAAATAAACATATGAAAAAATATTCGACATCACTGGTAATTTGAGAGAGTGCAGAAAACGACACTGAAATTCTACCTCACCCCAGAAAGAATGGCTGCTGTCAAGAAATCAACCAATAATAAATGCTGGCAGGGGTGTGGGTAGAAAGGAACCCTTTTCCATTGTTGGTGGGAGTGCAGACTGGTGCAACCACTCTGGAAATCAGTATGGAGATACCTCAAGGAACTAGGAGTAGAGGTCCCATTTGACCTAGCTATTCCCCTGCTGGGTATCTTCCCAAAAGAATTTAAAGAATCATACCACAGTAATGTATGTGCACCCATGTTTATAGCGGCACAGTTTTTAAGAGCTAAAGCTTGGAAACAACCCAAATGCCGATCAACTGGAAACTGGATAAAGAAGATGTGGTTTTTGCATAAAGTTGAATACTGCTCAGCCATAAAGAATGAGAAACTAGAGTCATTTATAGCTAAATGGATGCACATTGAGACCATACTCTTAAGTGAAATAAATAGGACACACATGTGTAAATACCAAATAGTTTCTCTAGCATGATAAACTGAAAGTGTAAATAAGGATTAAAATGATTAAAATGAATAATTGATAATTTAAAATAGGAAGAAAAGTTCCAAAGGGGTATAGAAAGTGCAAGCAGAGGGGGAAAGTTAAGGGAATGGAAAAATTATGAGAAAAGGAAGAAATGGAACTAAAGTATTTGTAAATAGGGAAGGGCAGAGGAGGTTAAGAGAGGACAGGGAATGGGGAAAAAATAAGAACCAAGATACATCATGTATAGGTACAAGTACTCAGTGATAAATGTAAATGTATTGTATACCTAAAATGTACCAATAAAAGAATATAATAAAAAAATAGAGCAAAACAAAAAAAAACGCAAGAGGACTTCTTCCTATAGTTTTTGTTATATACAACAAATATAAAATTTGTACAATAAAATTTCATTTCTTAAATTGAAAAAAGGAAGAAAATGGTGCAGGGACAGCATGCATCATCTTACTGTCCCTCTGATTATAAATATCTTCAGTGTACTATTCAGCTTTGTTTTACTACCATGAACTCTTGGAGGCAGCTATCTTTACTAGAAAAGGGGTTTATTTATCATACTTCTGGACCCTGAAAGTCAAATGATGTACTACAAGCTCTAGCAAGGACCTCATGGTGGATGGTGGAATGCATGCATGAGGAAGGGATCAAACATGAAATGGGGAAGCAACAGAACAATTCAGGGGCTAGGCTCAGGCTTTCCTAGCTCACTTTTGAGATTGCTTAGTCCAGAAGAACAATGTTCCTTTCAAGGCGGTGCCCTCAGTGACCTGAGGGCCCCCTACTAGGTCCCACCTCTTAAAGGTTCCATGAAGTCCCACATCATCATCCTGGGCATTAAGATCTCAACACATGAACTGGTGTGGATGAGACTGACACTTCAACTATATTCAAGCATAGCATTCAGTCTCTGATCCCTCAAGGTTCATATCCTATCTAAATGGATACATTCAGCAGGAAATTGGAAACAGTCTTCAATACAGAGCAGAAGTCATGTTTAAATAGAGATATACTTTGGGGGATTACAAGCACTGATTGTATTTGAAGTGATGTTACTTGTTAAAATCATATAGGAAGAGTATAGCTGGGAAAGGGTTAAGCCTCACCAGGAGCCACCTCGTGAGTTAACAAATTGGAGCCACCTGATGTTGGCCTTTCAGCCTCCAGACTATGAGCTAAATAATTTTCATTTTTAAACAGGCATTTTGTTATAGCAACAGAATACAAAATCATACATCCTTTTTCACTTTTGCCCATTCCTGATTCATGGGGCAATTGTCTACCCAGCACCTGGCCCTACTTGATCAGGTAACTCTCTCAATTTCAATATTCTGACAGCTTTCCCAAATACACATACTAGGTCTGGGATTTGTTTTATTATCAGAGAACTCTGCACTTTTCTGTAAAATGTTTAATACTGTTTGTAATCACATGTAATCATTTTTATGTTTATGTTAGTATTTTCACTACTCTGGTGTGCTAAGAAAATAGGATCTGGAATAAGACAGTCAAAGTACAAATTCTGGTCATATATACTACTTGGGTGAACTTGGCCAAGTAATTTAGTCACTCTGAGACACAGTTTTATCTTCTGTAAAATTATAGTTGAAGTAATATTTGCCTCACACTAAGAACCAGATGTTATGATTGTATGTATCAGAGGAATTGACTCTGGACAACAATTGATACACCATAAACACTTCAGTTAGAAACAGCCTCAGAGAGAAGAGAGAAAGGGGAAAGTTCCTAAGCTGATTGAACATAATATTGAAATATTTATGAAATTATTGAAGTGGTAAAGTTCACTTGGAAAGTGACAAAATCAATTCTCTATCAGGAAGCATGATGGGCTTGAGATATAAATTAACTTCAGTCATAAATAAAAACCTCTATATTTGTAAACATGAGCTTGTGGCTATGAAAATCACACATACCTCATTTTTTTGGTGAGAGGATTGAATGGAATAGAATTTTAGAAGAGGAGGACTAATGATTTTATAGAGAAATACAAAACCATGATCTTTCACAACCTGGTATGAGAGGTGTTGGTGAAGAATTATTGCATTACTTCACCAGTAGAACTCTTGCTGGGCATCTTGAAAATCTGGACTTGACCATTACTGTTGGACACTGGCCTTTACTGTTCAGCTGCTTGTATATGGTAAACTTTTGTACTTCAGGCAGCCAGACTCTGGGTCACACTTATGGGGGTCTCTAGCTAGATGCTGGCTGCTTCAGAGGCAAAACCATGAGATCAGGTCACTGTGCCAAATAATCAACATGTCCAAGGAATGTAGTGTTCAGTGGCTCATAACTTTGCACACTAAGCATGTGTGTTAGAGTTTTTTGTTGATTAATATGTTTTTGTTGACTTAGAGACCTTTAACAAAAGTATTTAAAATGCATACACGAGATTAAGATACTCACAGAGGTACAGAACAATGTAGTCATTCATATCATGTTACACATTTATTTGATAAGTAATCGTCAGAAAAATAAGATTATGACATTGAGGCGATACTCTTCAGTGAAATAAATAGGACACATGTGTAAATACTGAATAGTTTCTCTAGTGTGAGAAACTGAAAGTGTAAATAAGGACTAAAAGGTATAATAGATAATGTGAAATAGGAAGAAAAGGGGCAAAGGGGAAGGGGGAGTGGGAGGGGTAGGAGAAAGGAAAGAAGGGAATGGAATTAATATGAGAAAATGAAAAAAAGGAAACAAAGTCTTTGTAAATAGGGAGGGGTGGAAGGGTTGAAGGGAGGGCAGGGGAAGGGGGAAAAAATAAGAACCAAGAGAGTATGTAAAGGTGCATACCTCCAATGATGAATGTCATTATATTGTACACCTAAAATGTACCAATAAAAGGATATACAAAAAAAATTTGCCTCATATAATTTTTTGATCACAATACATGTGAAGGATCTCAAGACTGGTATCTAGCACTGAAGCCTTAAAATATTTATGCTGTATATTAAGGCATGTCTTTATAATTGTACTGATAAAGTAGAAAATACATATTTAAAATATGCATTTAAAATACAGGTCCAAAATAGACCAGAGCTAATCTGTTATTTTGCACTTACTTTTCCCTTCATCTACTCTGATCTAGCCGTACTTTGTTACATATATATTAGTCACATTTCTTTTTTTAACTTTCATTATATCTCACCGCACACCCCATTGTCTTATTGAATTTACCAATTAGTAGAGTTTTTTTTAATAGAAATGATCTAAAATATTAAAAATCCCAGCATTATTTTCTTTCTGCTATTGAGAAGCCCTATTGTCATTGTTTGAATTGTTTACTGAGTAAAAGACGCTGAACATGCATTCCATTTTCCTATTTCTCTATGACAAATCACTCCTCAACCTAATATCTTAAATCAGCAATTTATTATGATTTTGTGTGTAAAATGGAATCATCTGAGTAATTCTTGCTTGGTTTCTTTCATACTGCTGTAGCCAGGTGGAGGCTTGAATAATTGAATAGGCTGGATGTCAAATGTGGTTTCTTCACTTACATATTTGGATGCCTCAGAAGGAATGGATGGAACAGCTGGGGGCTTGCTGGGCATCTTTCTCTCAATTTCTGTCCTCTCTTCATAACCTTTTTCCTGAGGTAGCTCGGACTTTTAATAGAATGGGGATCTCTATGTATTCAGACCTCTTACATAATGATTGATGTTCTCATAACAAATCAAGAGACCCAAGTAGAAACTACCAAGCTTCTTACCTTGGCTTAGGAATCACTTCTGAATCAAAAGCATTGTCCCTTCTGCTATATTGTCTTTTGTTCAAAAGTCACAAGGTTGGTCCAGATTGAAGTGGAGGGGAATACATAAGAATATGAATTCTGAGAGGCACAGTCCCCTGCAGGGACATTTTTGAGAACTACCACAGTGAGCCTATAAATACATACAACAAAACAATAGAGCTTCTGCTTCTGAAAAGCTTATAGTATAGGACATGGTTGTTTAACTTTGACACTAATGATTCTTTGTTATTAATAAATTTTATTTTATAGACCAGTTTTAGATTTACAGGTACACAGAAAAGATATAGAAAGTTTTCATGTGTTTATACCCAATTTCTTCTATTACATCTTATATTTATACAGTACTTTTACAATTAATGAACCCATTACTTGATATTTTTTTAACTAAAGTCTTTGCTTTATCCATATTTCCTTAGATTTTTCTTAAAGTTACAGTGGACCCTTGACTTATGAGCTCAATTTGTTCATAATTTGTTTGCTCAATTTGTTCTCGAGGGTTGGTTGCAACTCAGTTTGTTCAATTGAAAGCTCAGGCTCCTCTACACAGCCTTAAAAGTTTCTCTCCTGTATACAATCAGATCTCAGTGTCGATAGAAAGACATTGGCCCATGATTTCTCAGTTAACCCCACACAGGAAAGGATGTTGTAATGTTCCTTCCAGAAATCTTTAAGGGTTAAATCTGTATCTGAGAACATCTAGAAGTGCAAGTGGCCTGCATTCTGGTTGTAACTCAAGACTTTGGTTGTAAGTTTAAACTAAAATTCCAATCATAACCCAAGTTGTTCGTATGTTAGGCTAGTTGTAACTCAAGGGTCAACTGTATTTTTGTTTTTTAGGTTCCTATCTAAGATACTGTACCACATTTCATTTATGTTCATATCCCCTTAAGCTCCGTTTGGTCATAACGGAGTCTCAGATTTTTTTTCTATTTTTGATGTTCATGACAATTTTGAGGAGTCCTGACTAGGTGTTTTACATAATGCCCTACTACTGGAATTTGATATTTTTCTCATGATCAAACCATATAGGGCACATTCACTATCAGTATAAGTATCATTTCATTTTTTTGTTTTGAAAAGTCAAGATCTTACTTTGACATATCACTCTTGATAGTACATTTGATCACCTCTCTACATTTCTTCAGTAGAAAATTATTCTTTTACTCCAGCCAACCCCCCTTCACCTTCCATTGGGGAAATAATTTCATGTTGCCCATACCTAAAGGGTAGTTTGTTAGGCTTTAGTATCTCCTGAGGTAGGATTATGTACACAAAACATTTTGGACTCTTTTGCAAGAAAAGATTTGTCTCTTCCATTTTTTTCTTTTTGTTTGTTTGTTCCTTTTTAAATTCTGTACTACAGATTAAACTCAGGGCCTTGTGAATCCCAATTTATTTTTTCATCAGTATGGATTCAAGGATATTTATATTACACTTTGAGTTAAATCCTATACTCCTTTGGTATTTTTCTGCTTAAATAGTTCTAATGTTACCTATGAGGAACTCTTTCAAATGGTTCCTTTGTCCCTTTGACATATCTCTATCAAGGCAGGTTTGGTTTTGTTTGGCTTTTGAGTACTTCTCATTTTTATCACTACACGATGTTCAGGGCTTACTTTGTGTATTTCTTGTCCCAATCCTAGAATCTGTCATACAAAGATTCCACATTTCTTTTATTAGAAACCCAGATCTGTAGGATGTTTAGCAGCATCCTTCGTCTCTGTCAATTACATCCCAATAACAACCTTCCTCCTGTAGTCATGAAGATTAATAATGTCTACAGATATTGGGAAGTACCTCCTCCCTCATGGGGGAATGGCCTCAAGTTGTAAACCACTGCTATGAAGAGAAACCTACTAAATACTATATAGACTCTATTATATATAGAGGGAAATCTACTAAAGATTACTGATAAGTTAATATGATTGAGAGCAGAGCAAGTTACAGAAGCCTCTGAGCCAGTTTGCAGATATAGGGAAGGATTCACAGAGGAGATTTGCCAAAGTGTCATTTGAACTGAAAACTAGTTTTTAATTCTTAGTTTTACTGAGCAGTTATCATGAGCCAGACAAAGGCAGTGGTTATTCTTATTATCTCATTTAATTTCAAACATTACAGGTATTATTGTCATTTCATGGCTGCAGAAGCTAACGTTCATAGGAACAAAGTAATTGGCTTAGAGTGCTTGTGTCAGGCTTAAAGGATTATAGTTAGCCAAGTGGTTGGAGAGCCTTGAGGATACTGACATCTACCCATACTGCTCAAGTCAGGACTAGTTCAACCACTTCATTTGTGAAAATACAATACCACCTTATTTCAATGAATTTGTTGAATTCTGAGTTCTTGAGAGCAGGAACCATGCAGTGTTCATTTTATGCCTCCTTCCTGGTACAATGCTCCCAACATGATAGTTGCTTGACAGATGTTTGATAAGAAAGTCAACATTAGTCCTTGCCATCAAATTTGACACTCAGAGATTATGGAATATCTCATACTTATTTCTGGGCAAAAAATTTCTTGGCTGTGATTCCATCAGCACCTCTGGTAGAGTACTCATTGCTGAGCACATTAGCTAATTTCCAGTCTTCTTTGAGTCTCTGTGCTTCATTGTTTTCTTTAAGCACCTTAAAAGGTGAAGTTGGCTGGTGTCCTGACATCCTAAAACTGTGTATGACCAATAGCATTTTGTCATGGATTAGAGATGCAAAAGAGGAGTTCTCTGAGGAAGGACAAAAATATTGCTATAAATTTACATATGCAATATCAATTATCTACTGTTGGCAATTTCTTTGTCTCTTATGATTTATATATCTATTTAAGGGGAAAATTTTACAAAGACCATGAGAAGCTGGATTTTTATTTCTTTCTTTCAATTCCTTCCTTTCTCATCCTAATTTCTATTTATTTGGTTATGGCAATATCTTTCTTTTTGTTTATTAAAAAATAAGGGGAGAAATGTGATGTATTTTGTTCCGTTTCTTTTTCCTACAACTTCTGGATCTACTATTTGCATTAGCTATGAAATTTTAAGTCTATTGAATTAGAAGTTGCTCTCTGTTCTCAAGACTCACTTTTTTCCTTTTCTTTGCTAAAATTCTAGTCTAATTAGAAAAATAGTAGATCATAGTTAAATAAAACTGTACCCTGGATAACCCTAATTTCCATATGCAGATTTATCTGCACTGACAGCCACCCCCCTTACACACACACACACACACACACAGACACAGACACACACACACACTTTCATTCTCTTTCCCTCTTTTCCATTTCCCTATTACATTGTGTCTGACTGATTTTCAGAGCACCTTCGCTGTTTCCCCCTCTCATTCCCTTTCTGTAAAATGTCTAGACAGCAAGGAGGTGGCTGCAGAGGCTGAACAAACAATCTCATATTCTGCCTGCAATGTCATCGTTTCTTTCCCCCATTTTAAGGGGCTGAAGTTACCCAGGAAGGGATGCAGAGGAGCTGGAAAGAAGGGGGGAGCTCTCCAGAGGCAGCTTCGGTCAGGGACAGGGACTGCCACCAGATGTGCCTGCCTTTCTGGGCTTTGATTCGAAAGGGGCAGCAAGAGGAAATATTGGGAGACAAAAGCCCCGGTTTAAATGATCATTTTCTTTATTTAACATGGCAGCAGACACTCTCTGCGTAGGATCATCATGCCGAGCATAAACTGGACTTTCCTACTTGCGTGGCAGGAGTCAGACAGATCCCTGTTTCTAAATGAGCATCTGAGGTAAGATCCACTGTTTTAGATACTTGATTTTTTTCTAATCAATTAATTTTCTTAAATATATGTTTCAGCCTCAATCACAAACAGTAGAGTGGGGGCAAATTTGTGTTAATCTGCATCTAAAGAGCCAAGAAAAAGCAAAGATATAATATATTCAGCTCAATTTGTGGAGGTTAGTTACTTTGTCAATTCTGTATATGCTATTTGCTTTTTTGGAAAAATGTTTGGTTTAAGAATAGTGTCATCATAATCCAGTACTGGTGATAATCCTGATGTTCAGACTCTTAAAAAAACTTTGCAAAAGACAGTGAGCTACAGATGCATGTGCTGTATTTTTAGTTCACATACAAATATTAAAACTCTTATTAAAATGATAGGTTTTTTTTAGCAGAGAAGGAATGAATGCTGCATAATTAAGTACAGTATTTAATTTGGCTGTTGTGAAGCAAAAGAATAAGGTAATAATTTTTATTGTACTAATCAGTCTCAAGATGTTCTCTGTGCTAATTGGGTTAAAAAAATTGCAGTACTTATTATAAATTCTAATTTCACAATGCAGCACTGACAATAAGCTCAGCCAGTGAATTATTCACATCTTTAATTTGCTCACTTAATGACAGTGTTCTGTAATCAGAGTGCAGAGACTGCTGCCTATGCATTATGTATGATGCTCAGGACTTAAATGCAGGACATTATGAAGCTCTCAGTGGTTCAGTAATTAGTTTTCCACAAGACAGGATTTAGATATTCACAGATAAAAGTCCACAGTTGGATAATGCTATGGTTGCCACACAAAATAACAAAGAAAAGGAAGCTCAAAGTTTAGACTGAAACTTTGTCTCTAGGGCCTTGTCCACTTGTGGAAACAGAATAGTGCCACCTGAAATAGTTGCCTAGCTCTGATCACATGTTTGAAAACTGTTTTTGAACAAAGTTGTAGCAGGCAAGGCATTTGAACAATTTCAGTAGACCAGAGGAGAAAGATAAAACCTTTTTAATTAGTGTTCACAGAAGTCCTGCAATATATCCTCCTAACAAGTCTGTAGTATGCACAGCAGGCATTCTCAGTGTGCTTTGTAACTTAGTGCGAATGCAAATCAGGTTACAATAGTGTTTGGCTGTAATTGTGTTTGTAAAAGGGTTACATGCCCAAATGCAGATTGAGCTTGCTCATGGTTTTGTTCCAATTGCTTCTGAGGGAAGGTTTGAAAATCAAATGAGATATTAAGTGAATGTGAGCATGAAAGGAAGTACATCTGAATTGTCATTGCAAGCTTGAAGTTTCTTACACTTGTCAGTTTGGAGTTTTTAGTTTTTCCTTAATGATACTAAGGTTCTGTCATAAATTACATAAATTATACAACTTTAATGAATGATTCAGAAGCCTTAAGAATACTTTAAAAATGTATATAAACTTTGGAGAAATATTCATAGTATTATTTCTAAAGTTTAATGACTAGCTCAAAATATTTAAAGTAACTTTTCTAGAGAACATACTGCTTGGGAAACTAGTGTATTATTTTTAAGAATTTAAGTAGTGATCTTTACTAATAAAATATCATTGCTTTATCATTTATCAGTTTAAGATTTGAGCTCATTTCAAAAGCCCAAGCATTAGAATCCTTAATAAAAATCCATATCCAAAATTGAAATGTATAATAATACTTTTTTAAAATTGCCTTTTCTAGATTGGAGTATTTTTGAAAGCTGATTTGATAAACCTTGTAGGCATACATCATGTTTAGTAAAAGAATGAAGGTGTCAAATTTTTAAAAATTACATTTTACCATATATTTGAAAAACTAGAAATGAAAAAACATTGCCAATTGCACAGTGGTTGATGCATATTACCTCAGCAATTTGTTGGTGGCATTGTGGGGGCTGGACTTTGAGGGCAGGAGGGTCACTTGAACCTAGGAGTTTAAGGTCAGCCTGGGCAACCTGGAGAGACCTCATCTCAAAAAAAAAAAAAAAAAAGGCACACCTCCAAAGCTGACTTCTACCTTCTTTAGCTAAAACATAACCTTAACAAAATAAAAAAAGGTTTTCACAAATACTTAGGCAACTACTGGTTTTGTCATACTTAGAACATGTTATTTTGGAGGAAAGGATGCTTAATTATGGTCAGAGTCTGGACATTTTATTGAGCAACTGAGCAGGTGACCTTGCCTTGACTTGGGTTTGATCCAGATTAGCATCCATGGATGGATAATATGTGGTAATCAGGTGCTGGCAGTAGTGCCAATGTTAACTCTCTACTTAAAATTTGGAAAGCTAAGTTCTAGAATCCCTTCTGCTACAAAACAACCATGAAGTTGTTATGAGTATTAAATAAGTTAGGAGGAGTGAAAGATTTTTGAAAATATCGAAGCACTGGGCAAAAATAATAGAGGTATTTTAAAGATCGATATAAAACTAAATGTGTTTTATTGCATTTGATTGTTCATTATAGCAGGGATTCTCATCCAGATTTGTAATGCTTTATAAGGCATGAATGTGAAAATATTCATTAGCAAGTCAATTTCAATTTAATTAAATGAAAATAAACCACGAAAGAAATGTTCTTTTTGGGTATTTGAGGAGAATAAGAAACTTTTGAAGTATTATAAATATCAGTTTGATGTCACTACTCCAAAAAGTTTAGCAATCCAGTTCTTCACCCATCACTTATATTTGCATATTCATACTCTAAAAAGTCTTGTGCATGAGATGCCTACCAATTAAAAAGATTTCAGCCACTTTTCACATTATAGATGAGTCAGATTGAAATAACATCACTAGAATTTTGGACCTCTGTTCCTCACCAAAATAATCACTATATCAATCATCTAATAATTGGTTGTCGTCTACTAATTAATTTATTCTTTCAACACTTATGGAGCACTTATAATCTTGGCAAAAATAACATGATGCCTTTTCCTCATTCCTGTGAGGCAGCATTCCCACATTACAGATGAGAAAGCCTAAAGGAATAACTTGATAGTGTGGTGGCACATACTGTAAGCCCAGAACTCTGGGAGGTTGAGGCAGGAGGATTGCAAATTTGAGTCCTGCCTGGAAGACTTAGGGAGACCCTGTCTCGAAATAAAAAATAAAAGATCTGTGGACATAGCTCAGTGAAAAAACCCTGGGTTCAATTCCCAGTACAAAGAAAGAGTAACAATTATACTACACAACTGGTGAGTTTCAGAGTTAGAATTGAGCCTTTTAGGACCTCAGGTCTCAACTAATAGACTATTATATCAGTACCCAAGGCCCTGTGTTAAGTGTTTAGGTATAAGGTAAAATGAATGAGGTTCCTAGCCTCAGACTTCTTGTGGTGGTAATGCTTTAGTTTCTACCTAGCTCACCAATATTCTTGCTTCTCACAGTGAAGTCTACAGACAAATAGTGTTGATATCATTGGGAATGAGGGTTGGGAGCTACTCACACTTTATTGTGGACTTTTAATCATTTGGAGGTTTAGTTAAAATGTAGATTCTGATGTAGTAGATTTAAGTTGGGGACCTAAGGTACTTTCCTAGGAAGTTTCCTGGCAATGCAGTGTTACTGTTTTGGAAAAACTTCATTTAGTAATATCTAGAATTAGTCTTTTTTTCCAGTGTGTCTACGACAGGGCCAGTACATCTGATTCTTCTATGAGTTCTAGTCTTCCTGCAATTCTGATGTCCTTTTGGGGCAGATAGAAGGGCTTCTATTTTGGTTTTATGACCTAAGCCCTTTGCTGCCCGGAGTCCCAACTTATGTAGCCATGACAAACCTACTTAGCTCAGCTTAGACCTTCTCCTCTGAATCTGATTCTACACTCCCAGTAACCAGTAGTAGCCTACTCTACCTCTGAGGTGACATCAGCCTGGTTGAGGATCTTCATTCCTTTTTGCATCAGAATCACCTGTGAAACTTAGGAAAAACTTACAAACCCTCTCAGTCCCACTCCCATACATTCTAATTCTGGGCTGGTTCTTAGGAGGATTTTTTTTCTTTTACAAAGCTTTATAGTTGATTCTAAAAGGCAGCACATGTTGAAACAACTTCCCTAGGGGGCCATACTATAATCTGATCTTAGGAGAACCCTTTGGAAAGTGATGCTGACATGGCTTAGGTTCAGTTTCGCTATGCACTGAGAATATCTTCTCTATTCCTCTGTGTTAGCAATGGGAGCACAACATAAAAATGAAGACTTTTGCTGAGGCACTGTAGTTTTAGGAAGTCTTTGATGAGTGATTGGCATTTGAACTGGATAGCCAATAAATGTAGGGTTTGCCTCCCACCCCAGGCTGAAGGAATAGACAGTCTTTGCAATGCAGAGATAAAAAATGAGATAAGTATCTTAACTAAAGATTCTTTTTGACAAAAATGTTTGTTTAACACACTGAAGGGAGGAATGGGAAATAAAAGGATAAAGGTATGTTAGAACCTCACTTTTAGGATCTGATGTGTTAAACCAAAAAATTTGCACTTTAATTATAGATTGTGAGAGTTATCGGAGGTGAAGATGGAAAGCATGGTGATTAGACTTGTTTTAGAAAGATTCTTAGCATTGAGGCAGATGAATGTAGTGGGTCAAGATTGAAAGCAAAAAAAAAAAAGATTGAAAGCAAAGAGACTAGTTAGGTTCCTGTGGTGGTGCAGTATGAATTGGGAGAAATGGTTTTGTCATACCACATATGTGGGCCCTGAACTCAACTTCCTGTTTTAGACACTAAGGATGATCTCTTTCACACTTAAATTTTAAACTAACAGCCTACAATTTAGACAGTGTAGATGACATGGCCTTGAATATTCAAGGGACTCAAAGATTTTATGAGAGATCACTAGTTCGCATTTTGGAGCTAGCTGTAGGATTTTTCCCTAAGGAGCTGCTTGGAGCTTTGAAGATAATTATTTGGGAGCAAAATCTTCTACAATGGCCTAGGAAAAAATTGAAGACAGTTAGTGAACAGGAATAAAAATGACAATGATTGGGAGATGTGTTTAGGCCTGTTGGGTGTACTATTTTTACCCAAGATTTGGAGAGAGACTTTGAAATAGCTTTCACTGATGTACAGTAGGTATGCAATTCCTGTCCCTTCATGGGGGTTGATAAACTGTTGAGATTTTTAAAGTTCAAAAGCGATTTTGCATATTAACAGCTAACAGGATTGAAAAATCCCATTTAGGACTTAGATTAGTAAAGATTTACTGCTAATGATATTTTAGGTTAATTTTATTTTCTTTAACCCATTTCAAATCTCATTTAAAATATATTTTGATTTTGAATTCTAGATCTTTGTGGTAAAATATTTTCTATTAATGGCCACGTCTCCATTGCACAGTCTAAACTAGCTAGCGCTGAGTAGAACATCCATTTCTTTCCTTTCTCCAAAGTCCTACCTCATTTTCTGACTGTGTTTATACACACACACACACACACACACACACACACATACACACACACACCCACTGTCTACTTATAGTCCATAGTAGAATTAGTGTCTGAAGCGGAAAGTTTCTGTGAGGATTAAATGAGGATGCAGTCAAAGTATTTTGTCCACTCTTGCTATACAATGTAAATAATTGGTATCTTGTTCCATTTACAAGTTTATGGCTTCTTGAAAATAATAATGTTATTTCTTTGAATCCACAAGGATCTTACAAGATTTACTAAATTACTAAATAAAAGTTAGAACATCAGTCAGGAGCAAGAAAACAAAGAAGAATTGGTAAAAGGGAAAAGAAAGAATTAAATTTGCTAGTTTTTTTGGTGGATCACTCACTATTTGTCTCAGAAATAGTACCTGCTCTCTGTATTTGAGTCCACATCTCCAACCTAGGAACAGTTGATGTGTGACTCTAAACCCTCTCTGAGATGATCCTGTGTCAGTTAACTGTGTCCAACTAGGGCTGCCATGTAAACCCTACTTTTCCTTGTATTAATTTCTTATTGCTGCCATTAACAGATTACCATAAATTGAGTGGATTGAAATCACATAGTTTTGTTATTGTATAGTCCTTTGGGTGAAAAGTCCAGTGTAGTTCTCACCAGACTAAAATCAAGGTTTTGGCAGGTTACTTTTCTGGAAGTTTTAGAGAAAAATCTGTGTCCTGCTACCTTCAGCTGCTGGTAGAATTCAACTTGTAGTGGCAGCTGGGCTGAGATCCGTGTTTTTATGCTTTCTGTTGTCTAAGGGTCATTTTCAGCTTCTAAAGGCCATCCACATTCTGTGGCACGTAGACTCTTTCCTCTATTTTCAAAACCTATAGTGGCAAGTTGAATCCCCCTCTCTCACTTTAGGTTTCTCCTTCTTCTTCCATATCATCTTTCTGATTTATTCTTTTGCCTTGGTCTTTGAATTTCAAGGACTCATGCATTGTGATTTCATTGAGGCCATCTGGATAGTCCAGAAAAATCTACTTAGCTAAAGATATTTAAGTTAATCATACTTGCAAAATTCCTTTGCCTTTAAGGTGATGTAGTGAGAGCTTCCTGGACATAGAAAGTGGATATCCTTAGGGAGCTATTATTCAACTTTCCACAGTTTTTTTTCCTTCCACAATTTTTTGACAGCATTTGGCTATAATTGTTCCACATTTTGTATTCTTATTTGTACATTATTTTCACTCTTTCTTTATACCTGTTATTCAGTCTTAGAACTCTATTAGCATAGGTCAACTTCTAATTCTTTTAAAATATAAAATCATTTCTTTCCAATTTGTTTCAATTCTGTCAGATTCAATTTATTTATCTATTTATTTATTTTTGTTACTGAGGATCAAACTCAGGACCTTGTGCTTGTGAGGCAGGCAGTGGAACCACTGAGCTAAAAATCCCCAGTCCTAGATTCAATTTAATTCAACACAAATTTATTGTCTGCTGAAAACATTTCTGGTATGATAAGATAAGTTATACAGTTTGTAACCTGGTTATACAGATAATACATATTTATATCAGATAGAAAAAATGTGGGACAAAATACCATCATATACCCATTTGTGCATGATAGAGAAGGGAGCCAGAAGGGAAGATTAACATGCATTGTGGAATTAGGAAAACAAGGTTATGATTTTTCTCAGTTGTTATTTAAAGGAAAATGATAAGGTCTTTCTGCTTAAAATATCTCCCTATACAGCTTGAAATTTGTTGCTTTACTTTGTCAGTATTAGATTGTATCCATTTAGTTTATAAAGCAACCTCTTTAGTGAGTTCTTGTAGAGCTCTTGATCAGAATGCATATTTTCTTGTTTATTTAACTACTGTATAGTTTGGGTAAACTTTCTATAGATCCTCAAAGAATACTTCCCCTCTAAATTTTTGTGTCCTAGTAACTTGATAAAATTTCTGGCACTATGCATTTTGGGAGTTCAGTAATGTATAAGTGAAGTAAGTCAGAACCAAGTAGGGATAAGGCTTGGAAACCGACCTTGGCCATGATACCTTTTATTGTCTCATGATGTCCTGAGTTGAGACAATTTGGTATCAAAGCTGACTCTCATGGAGTGTGACCAGGCTCCATATTCTGATGTTCCTGGGGAAGTAGTTCAAGTTTGAGACAAACCATCGTTAACATTGCAAAAGTCCCTAAAATGACAAACCATAAAAGTCCTGGATAGAGTAGATAATTATAGTCAGATAGCGGCAGCTTGTGTCTGGGAGACCAAACCCAAAGAGAACCAGAACTCTAGCTTGTGTATGAAGTTATAAAAGCCTAACCTTCGTGTTCGCTTCAGCAGTACATATACTAAAACCTAACCTTTAGCTCCATCAATGATGGCTGACAAGAGGCAGAATAATTTTAGGATTCCAGGCAAATGAACTAGAGTTCAAAAAGTGGCTAGAATATAAAGTAGTAACCACTGCTGAAGCCCAGGATAGAGTGGGAGAGAGGGTCCAGCCTAGGATTTATGAACACAGGCATTATGTAAACCTGGTCTTTAGGCGAAAGGACAAATTTCAGGTGTTTTGGGCCATGATATTAACAGTTAGACATTCTCATTGGCTCAAGCAGGGCAGGGCTTTCTGAATGCTGTTTTTTAGAATCTGTAAGTTGGTTAGCCAATAGTCATTCTGAGAGGAATAGAAGAACGTAGCTGGTTTCTGCTAGGGGTATGATGGTAGGAATTTCATATAAATTTGTCCCAGCAGTATTGTACAGTGTGTCTAATGTCACATGATGTTAGTCATGATTGATTTCAACAAATAGGTTGTTTGCCCATTTTAAATTGTTACTTTAAAACTAGATGTTGGTCAAACTACATTATTTGGTCCCTTTGTTTTTTTTCTAAGTGGAGAATTTTGGCTGTACAGAAGAAAGAAATTCTAATTATCAAAGATCTCTAAAGATAAAATGAGAGATAGTGAGTTCTCTGAAACTTGAAGAATTCAAATATTCATTGAATGACCACTTGGTAAATGTGATTTTTAGAGGAATTAAATATATGACATTAAAGATCCCCTTTAATCCTAAATAACATCTAGATCAGGATAATATAAAAATATCTAGACCTAACAGACTTTGTTTTTAATTAAACATCTTTCTTCTTTTAAATTTTAGAAAAACACTTATTAATTAGAAAAGAGAAATTAAAAGGTATAATTTTCATTAAGCATATTTGGCTATTTTAAATTACTTTCTTTAAAATCCCTTAATACTCTGATTAGTTATTAGAGAAACCAATAATCTTCTATGATTTCCAATAAAATGCAAATTAATGCATATTTAAATGTTACATGTAGACATCAATTGAAGATCCTTTTTATTTTTTCTTTCCAATTTTTTTTTTTTTTGGTACCAGGGATTGAACTTGGGTCCTTGCGCTTGTGCAGCAGGCGGTGATTTCCAATTTTTATTAGTACATGTTTTCAGCACATAATGATTATATTCATTGTGGGTAGTTGGTACATGTAAATAACATATCTTAATTTATTTTATCTTCCCTTCTCTTTCTGTCCTCCCCACAACTTTTATCAGTCCCGCTCCCCTTTTTTAAAGCATAAAATCTGTGGTGGCATATCTTACTACAAATTTTTTTTTTTTTTTTTGGTACCAGGGATTGAACTCGGGACCTTGCGCTTTTGAGGCAGGCACCGGAACCACTGAGCTAAATCCCCAGCCCCAAAATTGTTTGTTTTAATAATGGAAAAAACCCAAAGTTTGTCTCCTTTTTGCCCTGACTTTCGATGGCCTTTTGTAATTATAAGTAAGCTCACAGTTTTAAAAGTTCTTTTATAAGGATCTATTTGTATTTAAGATGAGTATTATCCTAGGTTAATGTTCCCACCTAAACAATCCAGCTATGCTTGGTAGTCTATGAAGAAAGATGTCCACAAAAATAATGTTTTATTTGGGGATTGGTGTCTATATCTAAGAATAGGACTGAGTGAGAAAGGAGTTATAAAATTTTGGTTTGTGCCTTTGGTTCAAGCCTAGAATCACAAAATTCAGGTGTTTCAAAGGTCGTTAGTGATAACTTTCATTCCTCATGTTTTAGATGAAGAAACCAAGTCACAGTGAGATTGAGTGGCTTATCTATTCATCTGTTTTATTTAACAGTACTACCCAGATTCTTTATGTTCAATCGATCCTGAAAATATGTTTATATATTACTCATCTTTTAAAGAAGACAGATTAAGTGACTTATGCTTGTGATTAAGTGATCATACTGTCAGTAGATAGTAGTCCTGTTGCTTTTTCGTGTGATGCTGGGCTAGATTCTGTACAGTACTTTCATTTTTATTTGTGTAATGACTACAGACTGATGATATCAAACTTTATTTATCTGAAAGTAAGTAAAATAAAGCTGTGATCTAGAGTACTAAATCTCATACTTATTCATTGCAAAATAGTATCTGCAAGATTTGGAAGTACTAAAGATTGTTTTTATCTAAGATATTTATCAAGCTGTCATATGCAGGGTATATTTCATGAATCATATTAGATGACAATCATATGTATTATATCTTGATATTTACAGATTTTAAGATAATTAGCATTTTAAAAAGGGATCGTTTCTCATGTAGTGATATTTCACTTATTGCTTTGTGATCATTAATATTAATGAATATTGTCATATGTAATTAAAACATTTAAGAGCAGAAACTATAATATTTCATCCCAAAAGTTAATTCTCAGAATTTTAACTTCATAGTATTATACATTATGAATAATTTTATCTCTTTTACTTTCTATGTGCTGATTTTTAAAAGTGTTATTAACCCCCTGCCTAAAGCTGTAAGTTGAAGGACAGTTTGACTATAGTCTTCTTAAATCTGTATCCTAAGAGGTTGCAAGGGAAGATTATGTTTCTAAGCCCAGATATGAGGTTCCTGCTATTTTTCTGCTGTCATCACATGAACTCTGAAGGACCAGAAACTTTCAAACTTTTCTCTTGACCTTCATGACTATAAATAGACTCACTGCTGAGCACTTCATAAAAGGCCATTTCTTCTAATCATATGAAATTCTCCAAACCAAACATATTATATTGTAATTACCATTCTACAAATGGGGAACCTGAGGATCTTTCAGGTCCAGAACTCATTCATGATATCCTTTCTACCATACTCAACTCCTTGTTTGAAAGAGAGAAAGAAAATAAACTAAGATTAATTAAGGTGCTTTACAAAGATAGAATTTTAGAAATTTCTGTATTTCCTAGTCCATTGTGTGTTACATTTATTACAAATGTTCTATAGAGGACTAACATGGTAATCATAATAGTAATATTTGTGAAAAACTTGCTATATGGAAGGCACTGCTAAGTGCTTCACATATATTATCTTATTTCATCCTCATAGCAACCCTATGAAGAAGAAATTATTATCTTAATTTTTAATATGAGAAAATGAATCTTGGAAATTTTTTTTTTTTGGTATGAGAATTGAACTCGGGACCTTGTGCTTGCGAGGCAGGCGGCAGAACCAGTGAGCTAAATCCCTGGCCCTCTGAGTTAAATCCCCAGCCCTAATCTTGGAAATTTTAAATAGCTTGCCCAAGGTTACTGCTGGCTAACAAAAACAATTTAACAGCAAGTTTCCACTTTGCTCTTCTGCTTGCACTGTACTAATACCTCTTTTTTGTTTTCCTGTAGTGTTTCTTCTCTTTAGGAAAGAATTGCAAAAATGACTTTTGCATTAACACTGTCCTAGTAGGAACCACTGCTGCAGACTATACACTCTCAAACTAGGCTATGCAAAAATTATCTGTGTTATTTTCTACTGAAAGTGGTTATAGATATTTTTGAAATTTTCATATTAATCTAATTATTATAAAATGTAAATGAGTTAGGGTTGCCTAATGGGTAAAACTCTATAACTTGAAATTGTCAATGACTACATAATTAAATGTTCCTAGGTTTATTTTTTACATAAAATCAAATTTTTTACCATTCATTCTTTTAAGAAAGCTGTGTGGTACCTTATCTTCGTAATTTATACAGTTGTGAGATATAATCAGAAAGGTTCTTTAGTTTTGTTTCTTTGCCCTTTTAAATTTCATCGGTAGAACTAGCTACTGATAGAATCATGGGCAATTTTATAATTCTTCTGGTCTCTACCTTAGTGTTCTATAGCATTTGTAGCTTACATAGTTTAAATTAAGCAATGGAAAGTATCCATTTTTATGTATTGACAAACACCTTCATCTTTATTTAGAATTCTAATTACTTTCTTATCCCAGCTGAAGTATTTTGCATATGGGAATACAAGTAGGGGATATTGACCTTCAAAAGTATTTCCTCATTTCAGTGGTTTTTTTGTTTTGTTTTGTTTTTTGTTTCTGTGGTTTTTAAAGTGTAATCCTATGAATCATTAGCATCAGCGGAGAAGTTTTTAGGAATGTGAATTCTTGGGCCATACCCAGACAGATCAGAAATTCTGGGGGTGAGACCAGCAATATATTTTGAGAAGTACTTCAGGTGACTGATATATATTAAAGTTTGAAAGTCGCTGACCTATTTGACAATTAGTTCACTCCTCATCTTTCTTGGTAACTTAGTTTCTGTGGTATAAGGCAAAGGGTGGGGTGGTGGGTAGAAAAGGGATCATAAAAGATATTTCTCTAGCATTGCTATAAGATGGCTTCTTGATTTAGGGCCTGGGGCTTATTTAAAGACGTTTCTTCTGGTGGCTGCTTCTTCACAGGCTTAGTTGAGAACATATAATATTAGCCTATCTCTTCTCCATACTTCTTCCTCCTCCATGTGGTGGTCTTTCTGTTGGTTTCCTAATACCCTTTCAGGGCCTAATCAGCATGACCCCAAGAATGCTTTTATGAATTTGATGTTTTTTACAGGGTACAAAGTTGTAAAATAAATAAAATACTTGAATGTGTACCTTTTATGCGCAAGACTGCCTATTTTCTCCACTGACTCCTTGCAGTTTTCCAAATGTAAAGAATCTATGAATTGATGTGGGGTGTCCTTGATAGTCCAAGGAAGAACTTAGGATTTTGAGGTCTCTAAACCCAACAAGTAAGGTAATGGTACCATTGCATTTGTCTGTGATTACAGGTCATGATACACCAAAGAGAGGACTTACAGTTTATTTTATTTTATTTTATTTTATTTTATTTTATTTTTTGGTACCAGGGATTGAACTCGGGACCTTGTGCTTGTGAGGCAGGTGGCAGAACCACTGAGCTAAATTCCCAGCCCAACTTACAGTTTATTTTAACCTGAAAGAAGGTATTCTTGCCAAAATTCAGGGGTTTTTTGGGTGGCATTGATGCCAACATCCCCTTTACCAGGATTGGTACTCACAGGAAAAGCTATAAAAATGCATTAGTGGGCCGAGGGTTTAGCTCAGTGGCACTGCGCCTGCCTCTCAAGTGCAAGGTCCTGAGTTCAATCTCCAGTACAAAAACAAAAACAGAAACAAAAACCAAAACCCCCCAAATGCATTGGCATTCTTACCTTCAGGAACTCCTGTAGTTGTATGATAAGCTAATCAAGTAGTTCCTAAAAACTCGCTATGGGTTGACTATCTCAAAATTACTGAGGTCTGAACAGTTCAAATTGGAAAATTTAAAAGGAATTGATACATTTTTGGGTACATAATGACTTAACTAAAATTGAACCAAAGGATATAAAAAGCCTGGGCAGACGAATAAGAAGTAAGAGATCTAATCGGTGAACTCTCCCAACAAGAAATGGATGGCTTCACTGATGAATTTCACCAGACTTTTATAGAACAACTAATAATATCCATTCTTTTCAAACTATTGTAAAGAATTGAAAGGGAATGAACCATTCCAAACTTGTCCTATCAGCCCAACACTGTCTTGATGTCAAAACTAGACAAGGACACAACTGAAAAAGAAAACGATAAACCAATATCCCTGAGGAACATAGACACAAAAATCCTCAGCAACATACACAGAAACTGAATCTAATAAAACATAAAAAAAGATCAGCCAGGATTTTTACAGAGCCTGTAATCCTAGCTCTTGGGAGACTGAGGCAGGAGGGTTGCTGCAAGTTAAAGACCAGCCTGGCCTACATAGTCAGTTGAAGGCCAGTCTGAACTACATAGCGAGACCTAGTCTCAAAAACAAAACCAAAAAAAACCTGGGCCAGGGATTTAGCTCAGTGGTTTCGCCACCTGCTGCGCAAGCCCAAGAACCTGAGTTTGATTCCCGGTACCAAAAACCAAAACAAAAAAAACCCAACAACCCCCAAAAACAAAAAAAGACCCCCAAACTAAAAACAAAAATCCAAAACCAAACCAAAACAAAAAAGACCATTCACCATGATCAAGCTATATTTATCCTAGGGATCTAAGGATTGTGCAATATATGCAAATCAAATGTAATGTAACTTGTCAACAGAATGAAGCACAAAAATCATCTCACTTGACAAAGAAAAAGCATTTGATAATTTTTTTATTTTTCATGATAAGAACTATTTAAAAATTAGGCAGAGAAGGAGTGTAACTTAACATAATGAAAGGCTATATATGACAAACTCACAATCCGTGCCACATCGACTGGAGAAAATCTGAAAGCATTTTCTCCAAAATCTAGAATAAGACAGGCTTGTCTACTATTACTCAACATACTATTGAGTTGGGAATTTTAGAGTAATTATGCAAGAAAAATAAAAGATGTATAAATAGGAAGGGAAGAAGCCAAATTATCTGTTTGTAGGTGATAATGATTCTGTATATACACACTACCAAAAGACTATCAGAATGTATAAACAAATTCAGTAAAGTTGCAGCATAAAAAAATCAATTTTCAAAAATCAGTATTTTATACAACAATAATGAATTTTCTAAGAACAAAATTATGAAAGCAATCTCATTAACAATGACTTCAAAGCTAAATAAAACATGTAGAAATAAATTTAACCAAGTAAGTGAAAGACTTCTACAATGATGAAATTGAAAATACCACAAAGAAAAAAAGAAAGAAAAAAGAAAGAAGGAAAGGAAGGAAGGAAGAAAAGAAAGAAAAAAAGAAAAGAAAAGAAAGATCTGTATGTTCATGGATTGGAACAATTAATATCATCAAATGTCCATAATACCCAAAATAATATATAAATTTAATGCAATCTCTATAGAAAAAAACCAATGATATTCTTCAAAATACTAGAAAAAACAATCCTAAAAATTCATATGGAAGTGTATGACATCAAATAGCCAAAGCAATCTTGTTTGTTTATTTGTTTTGGAACCAACCACTGAGCTAAATTCCCAGCCCATACTTTTTTTTTTTTTGTACTGGGGATCGTCCTCAGGTCCTTGTGCTTGGAAGGCAAGGGGTAGAACCACTGAGCTAAATCCCCGGCACCAAAGCAATTTTAAAAATAATAAAGTTGCAGGCATCAAAGTATGTGATTTCAATTCGTGCTACAGAATGATTATTGGCATAAAAGCAGACACACAAATGTAGCACAACAGAGATCCCAGAATAAATCCACGCATCTACAGTCAACTGATTCCTGACAAGGTTGCCAAAAACCATACAATTGACTGGGAAAACCAGAAGATTGAAATTTTACCACTTTCTCTCCCCTTGTACTAATATCAACTCAAAATATATCAAAGACCTAAATGTAAGACCTGAAACTCACCAGGTTTGGCTCCTTGCCTCATGCAAGATCAAAATCATATAATCAACTAGTTATGATTAAATTAAAGTGAAAGTTTATTAAAGAAAAGAAGTATAGCAGGCTACCCCATGGGTAGAGTAGGTTCATTAGGAAGTGGCTACTCCATGGGCAGAGTAGACTGGGAAAAGAACAGATCAGGCTATTCCACAGACATTGTCTCAGACAAAGGAGGCATTTCACTTTTATGAGGTCTTAAAGGAATGTTATTAATTATTCAAGAAGAGATGGGGTCTCATGAGTGAGTGGAGTTTAGTTACTGCACAGAGATGAATCTGCAAATTTAAGATCAGCTCTTGGTCAGATCCTTCACCTTCTTTGCCTGTATAAGTTTCATCCGGTTTGCCTGTGCATCCCACTTTTTTTTTGTCTAAAGGAATAAAACACCCTGCTTGCTTACTTAACAGACTGATTTATTTTTCCTCTCCTATCACCAAAAGTTGAAGCTGCTTGCTCATTTTCTCTCAGGCTGCTACTTTAAAGCCCTGCCTCAAAGCTATGAAACTATTATAAGAAAACAGGGGAAACACTTTAAGACATTAATCTAGGTGAGTTTCTGAATATGACCTCAAAAGTACAGGAAACAAAAGCAAAAGCACAAAATTGGCATTACATCAAACTAAAAATTTTCTACCTAGCAAAGGAAACAATCCACAAAGTGGAGAGACAAACTCCAGAATGGGAGAAAATATTTGCCAAATATTTATCTGATAAATTATTGATAAAAAGAATATAAAAGAAACTGAAAAAAATTACCAACAACAACAAAAACAATAAGTAATCCACTTTAAAAATGGGCATATGAATAGACATTTCTCAAAATAAGAAATACATTTCTCCAACAAATATATGAAAAATACTCAATATCATTATCCATCAGGGAAGTGCAAATCAAACCTACAATGAGAATCATCCCATACCAGTTATAATGACTATAATAAAAACAACAACAACAAAACATCAAAACAAACAAGAACAACAGTAAGCAAATGCTGATGAGGATATGGAGAAAAAGAACTCACACACCGCTGGTGGCAAAGTAAATTTGTCATCCATTATGAAGAACAGTATGGGGAGGATTCCTTAAGAAACTAGCAATAAATCTATGTGATCCAGTTATCCCACTTCTGAAAATATACCTAGGGGAAATGAAGTCACCATATCAAAGAGATACCTACACTCTGTGTTTATTGCAGCACTATTAATAATAGCTAAAATATGGAATTAATCTAGGTGTCTATTATTAGCTGATGAATCGATAAAGAAAATGTGGTATGTATACAATACATAATGGAATATTATTCTACCATAAACAAGAATGAATTCCTGTCATTTGCAAAACAAAACAAGACAAAATAAAACTGTTTGGAGGACATATTGTTAAGTGAAATAACCCAGACATAGTGAGACAAATATCACATGATCTCACTCATATGTGGAAGCTAAAAAAGCCAAGCTAAATGTAAAATAGTAATTATTACATTTTGGGAAGTATTGGGGGAAGGTTGAATAAAAGGAAATTTGATAACAGGTACCAAAACAGAGTAAAGAGAATAAGCTCTGGTGTTTGATAGCACATAGGGATGACGATAGTTCACAGAAATTTATTACATGTTTTATGAAGATCCAGAAGAGAGGAGTTTCTAAATGTAAAGAACTCATAAGGAATTTATCTTATAAAGAATTTATAAGGTAATGCTAATTACCTTGATTTGATCAGTACATACTGTATGCATATGTTAAAATATCATACTAAACCCATTATGCATAAAATTAATACATATTAACAACAAATTATTTAGATGTTACTTTAAAGATATATAAGCAAGAGATCAGCACAGAAAGCTCTTTTGGATGTTTCTATGCAATAGAACAAACTACAAAAATTACTGAAAAATGTTGTAAAAAATAAATGTGTTTGAGTTTTAGAAGCTCTAGAAATTTGGATTGAGTCTTAGCTATGGACAGTGGTATCTTCAAGCTACCTTGCATTGCTCTATGACAGCTAATGGTTCAACTCTCCTCCTAACTCCAGGTGGAGTAACTTCATATTGGTAACTTGAAATCCTGCTGTTGCAGGAGTACTTATACTATACAAATTGACATAGGCTACAAATTAGAGACTCTTTTCCATAGCTGGTTATGGCACATTTATTAGTATATCACTACATTTGGGCCAGTGGCCCAGTACAACCTGCCACACAGAAAAGGAGTGCTTTTGCTCTTATGTTTTAGGAATGTTACTGTTTTTATTTCTGATTTAATATGAATTGTGTATAATAGTACTGTGAACCCTCTATTCATTTTTTTTCAAACATAATGTTTATGTGTTGGCCTTTTTAAATCTTAAATATTATTATTTAAACTATTTTAGTAAAATACCAATTTGACTTGTTACAGCAGTTAATGTCAGTGACTTACCCTTTGGCACCTCATTGGGTTTTCTAAAGGAAAAAGCAGTCCGCCTTAATACTGCCCCCATATAATACAGTTTTACAAAATTAAATGTTTTATCTGGTTTTGTTTAATCATAGTTATGAGGATAATTGTTTTAACACAAACTTGGACCATAGTCTCCAGAAGATTATAATTTAAAGAAATATTTTTGTGTTAAACAAAATGTTACCATGGCATAATTTCATCTGGAATTTGGAGATTGGAGAAGTAGCTCTTTAGAAAGGGTATCTTCTTGAATTTTCTGTTGCCATGAGAGAATATCACAGACTGGATAATTCATAAACAATATATGTTTATGTGGCTCATACTTCTGGAGGCTGAGAAGTTAAAGACACAGTGCTAGCATCTGGTGAGGGCTTTCATGCTGTCATCCCATGATGGAAGGGCAAGAGAAGACCACAATCACTTTTATAACATCTACTCTGATAATTACTAACCCACTCCTATGATAAGGCTCTAACTAATGACCTCTTGTTGTGCTCCTTTTAACAACACAGTTGCATTAGGGGTTACATTTCCAACACATGACTTAGGGGGACACATTCCGATCATAGCAGAGGGTTCCTGTCTCTCCTTCCTATTGGTATTTCTAATTATTAAGAAATAAATATAGTGAGGTTGTAGAGGTCAATATTATATTTACAAAGTGAAGGAACAATGATTCTCCACACCATGCTTGTTTCTCCATACTTGGTAATAGTGGTTTTAAAGACTGTTGAAGTCCTGTATGACATTTTAGAGTTTACACTGATAAATTCAAAATACAAAATTGCAATTTGATTTTAACAGAAAGTGGAAATGTTAAATTGTTCAGTATGGTATAGTATTTTGAATATTGAATTAGATGTTAGAAATGAATGTGTTCTGGCTTCTGCATCATCATTTTCTATTTAAGTGCCATGGGTCAAGTCATATAATCTTTCTTGATTCCTTATTATTGAAATTGCTTTACTGATATTACATAGTTTGTTCTCAGTCTCTAATGTGATAATGTAAGTATGAACACTGTGATACTACATTTGATCTTAGCCAAAAGGCTGATAGGCAATAGTATGAGCACTTTGAATACTCACTTTATTCTTCAAGTGTGAGAAAGCATTAACATAAATTTTTATTTGGAAGCCTTAGAAAAATATTATTTTTTACCAAATATGATTCAATCTAAACACATAAATATACATCTACTGTTTTTTTCTTTTGGTACTGGGGATTGAACTTGGGTTCTTGTGCTTGCACAGCAGGTGGTGAAACCCCTGAGCTGAATCCCCGGCCCTATGTTTACTGTTGATGAATCCTTATTAGAACTTTAAATGAGTGAATTTTAATTTGCCATTTTTATATATGGTTGCTTTCATATGAATGATCTCTTGATGATGAACTGGTTTTCAAAATTTAAATAAGTCAATGGATACAGACATTATTTTTATAACATTTTATGCAAGGATGACTGTAATGCATAAGATATTTCTATTTTATATGGTATTTTATAAGATAATAGCTAACATAATGGTGTTTTTACTAGAAATGAGAACTATGTTATAGAACAGTTGATATTATTAGTCTCATTTTTTTCAAAATAAAAAACTAAGGTTTAAAAACAATAATAAATTTCTTCAAGTCTAAGAGCTAATAAGCGATAAAACTAGGTCTCAGAAATTATTGTACCTAACACTCAAGCTCAAACTGAACCAAAATATGAATACTGACTCTTAGAGCATTTACATATGCCTTACTCTGACCTTACCCTTATTTTCATCACTATAAAACATATCTATATAATAGATATATGTATCATATAATTATTCCTATGTAACAGTGGTTGTAAACTACCTAGTATACTTTTAGTTTCTGTTTTTCAATTATATCCATAATAATTGATAACTTTAGTAGTATTATTTTCTCAAGGAATTCCCGAGGTGTAGACCATTTTCCTCAAAGAACATTGTTATTTGGTTTAGTAGAGGAAGTAATAATAAACACAACCTTTCTTATTTTTTGAATATCTAGGCATTTTTAATATTTATAATCCTCACAAAAGTCATAGATATTGAAGTCCCCATTTTACATGTAAGAGAGTGAGAAGGAGAGAGCCTCAACTAAGGATCATCTACTAAGTGCAGAGCTGGAATTAGGCTGGCTCAGCAGAGTCCCAAGCCCATTATTTTCTCACCAATACGTGTCATGCCACATGTGGAACATGGATGATCCTTCTGTTTGAATTGGTCATCTCTGGGTTCCACTGAGTTCAAAATTTCGTTGACTGAGGTAGAAATACTAATTATTTTATTAGAATACTGCATTTCCCTGAAAGTAAGACCAGGTTTTTTTTTTGTACCGGGGATCAAACTCGGGCCTTTGCGCTTGCGCAGCAGGCGGCGAAACCACTGAGCTAAATCCCCAGCCCAAGACCAGGTTTTATTAATATATTAATTTTTGCTCCAAAAGATGTAATAGGGCTCATTTTTAAGGAATGGTTTGTTTTCATGTACAACAATCTACATTTATTCTTGTACAAAAATCTATATTTGTTCAAATAAAGTCATGTCATCTTCTGGAACATCATCATAATCTCCAAACCCCAAATTCTGGCCTGAATTTCTTGCGACTCCGTTTTCTGTAGAATCATTGGTCCCAATCACTCATGTCTTGCAAAAGATCTTCCCTTAAATGATTACTTCTTGTCCATGTATCCTGCATGTAGTACACTGGCAACAAAGCTGTCAGTGATTTTATCCCATGAATTCCTTTTTTTTTTTTGGTACTGGGGATCAAACTCGGGTCCTTGGGCTTGCGCAGCAGGCGGCGAAACCACTGAGCTAAATCCCCGGCCCTATCCCATGAATTCTTTACCCTCATCACAACTTTTTGCAGGCCAGGGCTCACCAAGTTTCCATTAAATCAAGTGTTAATTGAAGACTTAGGAGACAGGGGTGTGAGAAACTGATAGTGTAAATAAGGGTTAAAATTATTAAAATGAATAATTGATAATTTGAAATAGGAAAAAAGGTCCAAAGATGAAGGAGTGAAGGGAGGGGAAGTGGAAAGGAAAAGAGGGAAAGGAAAAACTATGAGAAAAGAAAAAAAATTGAATTGAAATCTATGTAAATAGGGAAGGGCAGAAGGGGTGAAGGGCACACAGGTAATGGGGAAAAAAAAATAAGAACCAAGATACATCTTGTACAGGTACAAACACCCAATGATAAATGTAAATGAATTGTATACCTAAAATGTACCAATAAAAGAACTAAAAAAAACCCCTCTGTAGCAGACAGCTATTTCAGAGGATGTGCCAATGCCACTGTGCACCTCACTGTTTTTCAGCCAGAGCCTGTACCTTGCTCTACTCATTCACAATATGTGCTCCTTTGTCCTGTGGGACCCCATACCTGCCATTTTCTTCCCCATTTGCTTGTACATCTACTGGTTTCCCTCCTTGCTATTTCTTTTCAATGTTTATTAGAAGGCAGATTTATTCTCTGTGAATTTTTAAAGGATCTTTTTAAACAGAACTACTGGTTTGGGGACTATCATACTCAGTATCTACACTTTTAAAGGCCAGTTGTTACCCTTAAATGAAAATGTCCTCAAATACATAATATGGTATCCTAAATCTTGCTTTTCTCTGGGCTCTCAAGTCCAGAAATTTACTGCACCTCTTGAGTAATTTCATGATTTTAATTTCCTTTAGCTACCAAATACATTGTTGGTATCCAGTGGAGAAGTTTTCCAGTGGCTTTGCAAAAAATAGAAATGACTTGGTGGGAGGGCTGCTAGCTCCATTTGTGTAATGGAGACATTTTTTAATATTTGTGTAAAAGTTTTGTATCTATTCATTGTTGAAGTTTCTTTTGCAATTCCCAGAGGAGAACAAATCCTTGTGTTGTTAGAATGAGCTCAGCTGTTTCCACATTTCTTTTACATTCTTGGTCAAATTCTCCAGCTTTATGACAGTAACTCCTTAAGAACTGTTTTTTGAAGGACTTGGTTCAGTGAGTTTTTAAAAATGTGTCTGTTTTATTAGTTAAAGGCCTTTAATGTATGAAATTGCATAGATGAAGTTTTGCTGTTTGGTATATATTTGTTGCTTTGTTATATTATTTTCTCAACTACTGACTGAGCCTATTTTATTCTGGCTTAGACATCACAATATTTGTTTAAAAGATAGAAATGTATGCTATAAGAACTTCTAAAAGCTCAAAGTAAGAGCTTAGGTGATTTTATTTTATTTTATTTATTCATTTTTTTTGCTTAGGTGATTTTAAACCTTTGATTAAATGATACAAAGCTAAAAAAAAAATGACTGGGAGAGACATTCACATTAAAAGACACTTTCTTTGTTTTGGTTTTTTTGAGACAGGGTCTCACTATAAAGTTCAGACTGGCCTTAAACTCTCTGTTTAGCCCAGGCTGGCCTGGAACTCTTGACAATCCTCCTGCCTCAGCCTCCTCATGCTAGGATTAAAACTTACTTTTTAAGAGAGGCATAGGGGCCAGGGATTTAGCTTAGTGGTTACGCCACCTGCCTTGCAAGCGCAAGGACCTGAGCTCAATTCCCGGTACAAAAAAAAAAAAAGACAGGCATGCTATTGTGCCTGTAGTTCTAGCTATTAGGAAGGCTGAGGCAGGATCACTTGCATGCAGGAGTTGAAGATGAGCCTGGGCAACAGAGTGAGACCCTGTTTCTAAATAAATAAATAGGGTGCTATATTTTAAAGTTATTTGATGTTTAAAAAAATCTTGTATCTTATAACAATTTATTCATTTTTATTAATAACAAATACATTTATCTTCAAAAAAAAAAAGAATGATGGTCCACAAAAAGAAACGAGACAAGGTAGCACCAAAATTCAGAAAACATTTCTTTATTTCACCAAGTGCCTTACATATGTCCATTACAACAATGATATATTGGACTATGAACATTCATATTAGAGACAAGCATGCCTGTTCCTTTTGAAGTATGCACGTTATTTGTGCCTTGTGTCTGTACTCCTACTGGTCATTCAGCAATAAATCTCGATTCTTCTGTCTACATATTGTCCAAAGGTGCCTGCTTGGATATTTATAAATATATATATATTTATAAATACTTAATTATAATTTATGTTATCATTTATTAAAGGATTAATGTCAATGTTATCACTTAATTATGTGTTAATATTATTATTTTATAATTCAACTCTTCCATCGTGTGTTGCAATGGACTACTAAATGCATCCACTTGGTTAATGATTTTTAATGGTGCTTACTTTTGGGGTAGTGTTTACATTACAACCACCCAGAAAAATAATGCTACGGCTTATTTTCTGGCTAGGGCTTAGGTTTGAGGGAAGTAAGGTATTCATGATTAATTAACACATTTAGGGCTGACTGTGGTAGTTCTTTTTTTTTTTTTGGTACTGGGGATCAAATTCGGGTCCTTGCGCTCGTGAGGCAGGCGGTGGCACCACTGAACTAAATCCCCGACCCTGTGGTAGTTGTTCTTAAAACAATGTATTTTGGTTCCAAATCCAGGGACTTCTGAGAGGATAAATATCTTAAACTCTTCTGGTAGAAATGTAATTGACATATAAGCCACTTATTAAAAATTTGATGTTATTCAAAGTTGTGTTGGTATAATTTGGGGGGTTTCTAATACACAGATTTGGGTAGTAAACACTGATACTACTGTTAGAGTTTTGAAAATTGTAAGATGTTAATTTTTGTTTGGAAAAAACTGATCTAAATACAGAGGGAAAGTTGGAAAAGGAGTGCAATGCTCTTTTTGTTCATTATTAAGTGAGCTATAATACGCAATCTTCAAAAAAGACTTTTAAGTTGTTGCTTAGGAATAGGTAGATTTTATTTTTGAAGTAGAGGATAATATAGTACATCTCTCTTAGAAAGAAACGCAAGTCTTTATGTCCATTCATGTATTTGGGTCTTCTGATTAAAAATTGAAACAAAAAAATACTGCTTTTGAGTTAAGAAAAAAACTGAAGAAAATATAGCAATTAAAATATTTATTTGATGCCAATTTTTAAAAAAATGATTGTGTTTCTTAAGTGTATTGAAGCTTTAAATGGCATCCTTGAGAGAATTTCATTCATGTGTATGCACATGAAACCGTTTCTCAAACTGAATGAGGGTAGGGGTATTCTTTCAAATACTTGAAATTAATGTTACTTTTGTGAGACAGTTTTCTCAAAAATTAAGTACAAATGACTATACTCACATGTAGTTGAGAATGTTTAGATAATTAATGAAAATACTATTTTATGTTTTAACATGGTAATTTACATAAAAGATTTTGTAAGTTTAAAAACAATAAGCAAACATGGATACTGTTATAAGTCTATGAGCCAGCCATTGTTAGGTACAGTGGAAGATTTATAAAGATATGCTTTTTAATATTTGTTTTAAATACTCAAACGGTTACCAATTTTAAAGGTACAAAAAGATACGTAGTGAAATATTATGAAAAGCATTGCTTCACTTATGTTCCCACCCTCAAAGGCAGCAAATACTACCTGTTGCTTGTCTGTTTGCAGATATTTTACACAGATAAAGCAAAACAGGGCTTAATCTCTCCCGCATCCCTACCATGCAGCCCCCTCTCTTGCACACATGGTAGTGCTTCCTACACACAGTTTTGAATCTTGCCTTTTTAAATGTGTACCTTGGGGACTATTCCAAAGCCCAAATAATGAATTTACACATTTTTAAGGGCTAAAAACTACTTCTTTTCGTAGATATTTTGTAATATATTTAGCCAGTCACCAGTTGTGGACATTCAGGTTGTTTTTAATTTGCTGTTACAAACAGTAGTTCAGTGAGTAACATTTCATGTAGTTCTTTTCATCTATACATAATTGTATCTTTAAGAGAAATTCCTTGAAATGAAGTTGTTAGGTTAAAAGTATGTTATTCTGTAATGTTGATACTGTCTACTTGCATTCTGTACAGGTTACACCAATTTACATTTTGACTGGAAGCATATGAAAACGTCTGCCTCCCCACTGCCTAGCCAAACTATATTATTAATCTTTTATATTTTTGCCCATCTTTTAAGTAAAGAATGGTATATTAGTATAGTTTTAATTTTCATTCTCTTTTTCTCTTATCCACATGTTTAAGAGTTATTTATGTTTCATTTTCTGCCAAGTGTCTGTGCATATTGTTTGCCTATTTTTCTATTGGATCATTTATTATCAAAAGTAGGTGTTCTTTACTATTTATTGGTTTGTGATATGAGTTGCAAATATTTATTTTAGCATGAGATTTATCTTTTGCCATTACTTATTGCTGTTTTACTATAAAGATGGTTTTAAATTCTTTTTGAGGTTGTAGAATTTATCAGTCTTTTGATTTATAGCTTCTGTGTCATACTTAAATGGGTTCTCCCACACCAAGTTTATAAAGGCATTTCTTCTTGGTTACTTCTAATACTTTTATGATTTCACTTTTACAATTAAATTTTTAATCTATTTGGAATTTATTCTGATGTAGAACATGAGGCATAGCTCTAATATTTTTTTGATGGTTCCCCAATGGCATTTATTGAATAATCAATTTTTTCAGTTTTTTATGATGCCGCTTTACTACCTTTCTTATATGAATAATTATGCTATACACCCTATGAGTCAAACATTGTGGTAGGTTCTTTGGGAATGCTAAAAGTGTAGTTGGGCTGGGGATTTAGCTCAGTGATTCTGCCACCTGCCTCACAAGCACAGGGTCCCAAGTTTGATCCTCAGTACCCCCCAAAAAAGTGTAATATAGTTCATACAGTCAGAAGTTGCCTTCTAGTTATAGTGACAAAATCAGTACTTATACAGAAAATAATGGGTTGATTTTAAGACTTCTTGTTAGAGAAGGTTTTATGGAGGGATGGGCGTTAGTCTTTTCCTGACAATTGTAAATGAAATAAAAGATTTAAAACACACACAAAAAAGAAATAGAAAAGAAACCTATTCAAACTTACCAAACTGTTTAGGACTAGAGGGAGGATGAATATTAATTAACAGATGTTTGACATGGACGCATTTTCCATAAGGGCAATATTTTTATTTTTAAGATCTATGATATCTAAAAGAAAATTATTGTTAATAAGATGCTATTGTTTCTTAAATTCTTTTTTAGTTTAAATGAAGTAATAAAGATATATGTAGAAAACGGCTTCAAAACCTCAATAACCACTATCAGTGCAAACATCTTTTTATTTGACTTTGAATTATTTGGGTGTGTCTTAATTGTTTTTCATTACATTTTCTTGTCTGTTCAGTATCGAAGTCTTGTATGTAATTACTATACTGGACTATATTACTCTAACTCTAAATTTTTAAACAATGGAACACAATAAAATCTTACACTGCAAGCATAATTCATTCTGGAAACATGTTTGTAATCCAAAGCACTTACATATCAAAGTGAATTTCTCCATAAGAAATAGTGGAAACTCAGACAATTTGTTCTACATTCCAAAATGTTCATATAAAATTGATCATAATACTGTAACGTAATCCAAAATAATAAAGAAAATACAAAAATAAAGAAAGGGCTGGGGATTTAGCTCAGTGGCACTGTGCCTGCCTCACAAGCATAAGGTCCTGAGTTCAATCCCTGGTACCACAAAAAATCCAAAAACAACAACAACAACAACAAACATAAAGAAAAATAAAATTAACTTGCTCTTAACCTTTGAAAACCTTCATGGTTGGTGTGAAGGAGTCAAGAGAGAGGAGGGTTATTGTGTAGGACAACTTTTACTATCACTAAAGCTACTGGCTCAGGGAAATCTTTTTCTATTTGTGCCACTTTAATAAGGAACCTATCCAGTGACACATGCTTTTGCTTCCTTTTGAAGATTACATGGAAATGTTACATTGCATTGTCATTAAACAGATTCGTCACTTGCATTATTATAGCCTTATTTAGGTGTTGCTTTTCTACAAAATTTTGCACTGTTTCCCACATTTGACACAGTTCCCTAATCTCATTTGAAGTGAGGGATTCCTCTGCCTTTTTCTCCTCTTCTTCTGCAGATGAGATCTCCATAACTTCTTGGCATCATGTACTACTTGTATTGCAAGACATTGCTCATCTTGCAGAACACTCACAAATTATTTGCAATTCAAGGTTTTACTGTATTTAGAAACGTGCAGGATGATGCAAGTATATACATTATTTTTTGTTGTTTGTTTAAATCCAATCTTTTGAAATTTTAAAAAATTTTTGTGTATTCATCTTGATTCCTTTTATTGACCTACAAATTAATCTGTAACTGCTTTTGAAATTTTGTACAAGTCATCTTTTTCAAATGTAAACCAGATGTTATGGTTTATATCTAGAATGCCCAACAGAGCCTTGTGCACTCTTAGGTGTGGCTTTGGAAGGTGATTGGATTATGGAGGCATCAGCCAACTTGCTGTTTGGAGGTGAGATCCAGGAAGAAGAGATGGGTCACTAGGAACACGGCCTGAGCCTATCTCTTCCCTGCTCCTCTGTTGATCTCTGTGCTTCTCCCTGCCATGCTGGGAGTTTTTTCTGTCTGGCTGTGACCATCTGATATGCTGCCCTGCTTAGAGCTGGCCTACTATGGACTGGAACCTCTACCAAAATAAGCCAAATAAACCTTTCCTCCTTTACCTTGTGTGTGTCAGGTATTTTGTCCCACCAAAAAGAAAAGTAACAAAGACACCTAATAAAGATTTTTTTCTTCTTATAAACCTTCAGTGGTTCCCCATTTTCTCCCTGGCATAGAAGATTCATCATCTAGCTACTCCCTCCATTATGGATATGGTCTTCCAACAGACCCTAACCCCAGTAGTTCCCAACTGTTACATGTCAGTTTATACCCATGCCTTTCATCTGATTCTTCCAGCCTATTGGGTAAGTGTGCAATGCATTTAATTTTTAAAAAAATGTTTACTAGTACTTATTTGTGGTACATAATGATTACATTCATTATGGGGGTTATTACATGTACATGTAGTAACATATCTTACTTCTTTTCATGTTCCCTTTACCCAACCCCCCATCTCTTGGTCCCTTTCCCATTTGCAAAAGATCTGTCTCTCCATACTCAATGCATTTTTATTCTTATTGTTGATGAATGATTAAGGAATAAATGAGTGGGCTTCTGCTACCTAGAATGTTCTCAACATTTTTTCTCATTTGTTTTAGATTAACTAAGGCTTAATTTTTCCTTTAAGATTTTCTTTTCTTTGAAACCTTTTTTCACTATACCTAAGCAGATTTAGGCACCTTTTTTTCTCTGCTTGCCTCTATTACACTGAAGCATGTATGTGAGTCTGTTGTAATACTTCTTATACTGCAATTATAATTGTTCATGTGCATATAATTTTTACTTCTAAAATTTAAGAACTGGGATTTTTTGGACTTGTGACCATACATCTAGCAAAACTTCTGATGTGAAAACTTATGAAGTATATACAGTATATTAAGGAAATAGGAAAGTTGCAAAACACTGTGGAGCGCACCTGTGTAAATAAAAAGAAGTGAAAAAAGGGTTTTTTTCCCACTAAGTTCATTGGTACATATTAGGTATACATTGTGATCACATTAATCAATGGGAAATTGTACCTGTACATGATATATCTTGGTTCTTCTTTTTTCCCATTCCATACCTTCATCCCTCCCTATTTACAAAAAACTATTTCCATTTTTTTCCTTCTTTTCTCATATTTTTTTCTTTCCCATCTTTCCTTTCTCCCACCTCTCCCTCCCTATTTCCTCTTCCCTTTTGGACCTTTTCTTCCTATTTTAAGTTATCCATTATACACTTTTGTCTTCATTTATCCTTTCAGTTTCTCACACCAGATAAACTATTCAGTATTTACATACGTGTTTTATTTATTTCACTTAGAAGAATGGCCTCAATGTGGATCCATTTAGCTTTAAATGTCTCTACTTTATCATTCTTTATGGCTGAGTAGTACTCCACTTTATTAAAAAAAACCCTATATTTTCTTTATCCAGTCTCCAGTTGATGGGCAACTGGGCTGTTTCTAAGTTTTAGCTATTGCAAACTGTGCCACTATGAACATGGGTGCACATATATCACTGTGGTATGATGCTTTTTAATTAATTTGAGAAGATACCTAGCAGGGGAATAGCTGGGTCAAATGGGACCTCTAATCCTAGTTTTTGAGGAATCTCCACATTGATTTCCACAGTGGTTGCACCAGTCTGCATTCCCACCGACAGTGGAGAAGGGTTTGTTTCTCCTCACAACCCCTCCAACATTTGTTATTGGTTGATTTCTTGATAGCAGCCATTCTTTCTGGAGTGAGGTGAAATCTCTGAGTTGTTTTCATTTGCATCTCTTGAATGACTGGTGATGTTGAACATTTTTTCATAAGTTTATTTGCTGCTTTTCCTTCTTAATCTGAGAAATGTCTATTCATTTCAGATGCCCATGTTTGGACTGGGTCTTTAAATTTGGTGGGGCCTGATTTTTAAAATTTCATTATATATTCTAGATAGTAGACCTTTGTCTGAGGAACAGCTGGTAAAAATTTTTTCTCACATTGTGGGTTGTCTCTTCATGCTGTTGGTGGTTTCTCTTGCTGTGCAGAAGCTTTTTAATAAGATAAAATCTCAGTTGTTGATTCTTTGTGGTAGTTCACATTGTGACTGAGGTTTTGTTCATAAAGTCTTTTCCTATGGTAATGTCTTTATAAGTCATTATTGTCCAATTATTTTAACACATTATAAGCAAATACAAAATCCCTAAGTTAAATAATAGGAAATATAATGGTTCAAATCTGCTCATTAGTTTTATAAAAATAATATGAACTTTAAAAATTGTTTTGATAGATCATCTGTTTTTGGCATGTATTGATATAAGAACAGTGGTTTTGCAAAGTTATGTTTGAATTTATCATAATACATAAGTTGTTATTTTGGAAATAAGTATGTCTTTACACCTCTTCCTCATATTTTCAGCATATCTCTGGCTGAAACATTCTAGATAGTTTTTCCAGATAATACATTTTTGAAAAGCAGTCTTGGAAAGGAATTCATTAACTAAATGGGCCAAAAGTTGATTTTTCTTTGATTAGAGCTGGGTACATCCTCACACAGTTTGTTATGCTACACTAAGTTAAGTGTAGAATATTTTCACTTTACTCTTGATAATTAGCAAGACAGCCATATGATGCAGGTTGTTCAGTGCCTTCCTATTTAAAACTTTTATACTATACTTTTTAAAGTTTTTTATTTTGATGAAAGGAAAGGACATTTGTATAAGTATAGATTTTTAAGTTGTATATATTTCTTTTTCCTGTCATTCTAAAAAGTGAATTTGTGAAGTAAAGTTTTGATGTTAGACTTTGAAATTTAATACACTACATATTAGGATAGTGTTCATTAAGGAGCTCATGGATTTTAAAAGTAAAATATTTCTGACTATTAAGTTATATGGAGGAAATCTCATTTTTGCCTAATTCAAAAGAAAATGTTAAAATATTAAAATAAAAATAAATGTAATTCTTTTCACCAAATAGCACAGTGATTAATATTGCAAGGGCAAAATATAAACTTGTTAGAAATTAAATATGTAACCAAAATATAGATATAAGTCACATATATTTATGTGTGTGTGTGTGTGTGTGTGTGTGTGTGTGTGTGTGTGTGTGTATATATGTCAATTCTCTGTTTCTGGGACAAAATACTTGACACCCACAACTTAAAGGAAGAGAGGTTTATTTTTGCTTCACAGGTTTTTGAGGATTAAGACCATAGTTGGCTGACTCCATGGTAGAAGAGTGTAGGGGAGGAATGTTCATATTATGGCAACCAGGAGCAGAGAGAAGGGAGCAGGGATTGGGAAAGAATATACCCATCCAGGTCATGCCCTCCTTAACCCACATCCAAACAGGCCTTACCTCCTAATAACACATTCAGATACTGAACTCATAATACTCTTATAATCCAATCACCAAACACATGAGATTCTGAGGGGATATTTTAGATCTAACATATATATATATATATATATATATATATATATATATATATATATATATAGTCACACCAGAGTATAAGTTTTTTGAAGACATTTTTAAAAATCCAAAAGTTCTTTCTCCTAGAAGCCTCTAAAATATTTTATTGACTAGTTATAATACTGTTTTATCAGCATGTACTCGAATTTGTATTTTATTTCCCTTTCATTTATTTTGGCATATGACTCATTTTTCCCTTATGTATAAACTTAATTTTTAAAGAGATGTCTCAAAATCAAAATTTAGGTACTTTATAGCAAAGAAACCCAGATATATTCAATCAAAAAATAAATTCACAGTTATTAGAAAGTGTTTTCTCAACTATATTAGCCATTTTGATTTTCTTCATTTTAAAATTACTGATGGATTCCTTGTGCTTTCTGTTGTTCTAAACTTTTGTTTAAAACTTCAACTTTTTAAAATTTTTCCTGTTTATTTTTCGTTATTCCAATAACAACATAAGCTGCTAGAGGTAGGGGACATGCTCAGTGTTTTGTATACTTGTGTTGGATAATTACTGAGTCAAGAGTTGGGCTACTCAAAAAACTCTACTTAGTTGTTTTCATTGCAACTGAAGTCAAGAAACAAAGAGAAAAAGCCAAATCAACAAAACATTATTAATAGTGATCTTAATAGCTCTGTTAATGAAGGTGGTGGAAGCAGGTTGTTGGTATTTTCTAAAACCTGTTTTATTACAAAGCTTTCCAAATCATCCCTTTTATTGTTTGAAAGCTATTGTTTATGTTATCATGATTATAGTGGCATTTCATTTGTACCGATAGCACTATATAATTCAAAAGCTTCCAGGATGTTCATTAAAACAAAAGAAATTAGATATGGAAAAACACTTAGGAGTCAGGCCTGATGGAGCATGGCTGTAATCCCAGGACTTGGGAGGCTGGGGCAAGAGGATTGCTGTGAGATTGAGGCCAACCTGGGCTATACAGTAAGTTCGGGGCCATAGGGAACTACATAGCAAAACCCTGTCTCAGAAAAACCAGCCAACCAACCAACCAAATATTTGTATTCTTATAAAATTCAGGTATTGAAGCCCTACCCTCTCAGGTGGTGGTGTTAAGAGGTGAGGGTTTTGAGAAGTAACTAAGAGGGTTTTAAGAGGTCTTGAGAGCAGAGACCCCAAGTGTCTTTGTAAGAGTCCTGAGAGAACTTTTCGTCCACCTCCATACCATGTGAAGACACACTGAAAAATTGGCAGTCTGTATCCCAGAAGAGAGCTTTCACCAGAACCTGACCATGCTAGCAACTGATCTTGGGCTTCCAGCCTCCAGAAGTGTGCAAAATAAATTTTGGGTTTTTATAAGCTACTCAGTATGTTTATTATGGCGGTTCAAACTGATAGAGACAAATTGTGTTAAAAATCTTTTACCTTCTTGAAGGAAAAAAAAGCACAGAATGAGTGTTTTACATCCTAGTGGGGGTTAAGATCCGAGTTCAGCTAAGTGCATAAATAGGTAACCAATACTCTTTTGGGAAAATCTGATAGAAGATTAATTTTCCAATATAACTGAAGAAATATTACATTATAGCATTTTTGATATGTTGAATTTATTTGCAATGTTTATAATATCTCATATTTTATAGAGGTAAGAGCTTTAGTATCTGTTTATCAAATTAAAAATTGCCTCTAAGATTGTTCATTCTGTTTCCTAAACTTGATCACTGATTATAGATACAAGGCATTTCTATCACTTATTTTAAAGACTATTTATTAACTTGTCTTCAGGCTAGCTCAGATTGCATATTGCTAAGAAATTAAGTGCTTTGGACAATCAGTAATTTGCATAATTACTGTTTTGGAGATAATTCTGTAGGGAATAGTCTGCATCTATGAATATTTATAAAGTGTCTGATTTATGAGTATAGAAGCAATGCATAAAAAGTATTGTCATCTAGTTGTTTGAAAGATAAGAAAATGTCCATAGAGAACCAATGTAATATCTTAGGTATAGCTCAAATGACTTCATCACTAATTATATAATAGAAAAGAAATGGAAATTTTTCATTATTTAGATGATTCTTTTGGTTTCAGAATATAGTCCTTGAAATACTCAGCATAGTACTTTGTGTTTGAGTCTATGTATGGTGATACAGATGTAACACGTATGAATGATATGAGATGTGATTGAAAAATGTAGTGAATGCTTAAAATTTAAAAATGCAATAAAAGACACAAGGCCAATATTCTCAAAATACCTCCCCTGACCTCCTGCTTTGAACACACTTACCCCATCATTCTTGCCATTTTTTGGAGCAGTTCTGGAGGTCATTTTTCATGAGTATCTTTAGTTACACTGTTATGGCTGCCTTGATGTCCTGAATCAGTTCAAAATGTTTACCTGCCATTGTCATTTTGAATTTGGGAAAGAGCCAGAAGTCATATGGTGCCAAATCTGGAGAATAAGGTGGATAAGAATACACTTTAATGTTTTTACAAGCCTGCTTTTCCATTGGATTGCATTTTACAGCAGCACTTATCATTTTTTAAATCACACTTCATGAAATAACACAAAAGAGGACTTCCAGAACTACTTCAGAAATTGGCAAGAATGATGGGATAAGTTTTTGAAGAGAGGGAGTTATTTTGAGGGCGATTAATGGTAATGTGTTGTTTGCTATAATATTTTTACAAAAATTTAAACATTCATTCATGAATGCTGATCATGCCTTGAATGTCATATATTTTTATGATGAGAGTTAATGTAGATCATGGTCTTGAAAACTTAGTGGCTGGGAATGTAAGCTAGACCACCATTTATTTCTGTGAGCAAGGTTTTATTGAGCCATAACAATGCTCATTCATTTGCCTGTTAACCTGTGGTTGCTATTACAGCAGAGTTGAGCATGGCATTCAAAGCCACGTTCTTTATGGAGAAAGTCTGTGTCTCATATTAACCATATAGATAGGATAATGAATAGGACGATGAATAAATAAATGTTGATAGAGTAATAAAATACATCACTATTCAGAAATATAAAGGAGCAAATTACTGAAACACACAATAACATGGATGAATCAAAATTTTTATACTGGATGAAGGAAAGCAGACACAAAATACCACACAAATCACATGTTTCAATTTATGTAAAGCTCAAGGCAAAACTTGAAAGCTGTAAGCAATCTAAATGTCCATCAGCTGTCAAACAAACAAAATGTGGCCCCCATGCAATGGAGTATTCTTCAGGTTAAAAATAAAAGAAGAATAAATATTTGCCACAACTTAACTAACTGATACAACATGAAAAATGTTATACTAAGTGAAAGGAATTAGACATAAAAGGCCACTTATTGACTCATTCTGTATATACATAAAAATTTCAAGGAAGGCAGATCTATAACAACAGAAACCAGATCAGTGGTTTCTGGGGCTGCAAGTGGGAATGGAGACTGCAGATGGATGTGTTAGTGAAGTGTGGCCAGATCATGGTAATATTTTCAAAACTCTATAAAGGTACTAAAAATCATTTAATTATATATCAACAAGGGATGCACCATATGATCTAAATATAAACAAAGCTAATGTATGATGTTAAAAATCAGAACATGACTGTCTCTCAGTTCAGGGTAAGAAAGGGAAAAGAGAAGTAGGAAGTTTTTAGGATGATGGAAAAAATTCTGTATCTTTATTGGGCTACTGGTTATACATACATGCTTGTAAATATCAAATTTTATGGATTCTACATTTACATATTTTTAGTATATAAATTATACCTCAAAAGAAAAAGTCACTACAAATTTGGACATTGTTGGCTTGGAAGAAATAGTATGAATTGCCATATTAAATTTTTCATAATTTTGAAGGATTAAAAAATTGTTATGGAGGAAGATGCTGATTATATTGATTTTATCTTATGTGAAATAATTTCTGCAACATAAAAACAAGCAAGAGCTTTTAGAAGTGAGAAGTGGTTGTTGATATATGATGTATTTGATTAGCAAAAATGTGTAAAATTAACTGTTTCATATTTTTCGGAAAGTACATTTCCAGTTCAGGAACCATACCCATTTTTAAAAATTCCAAATCCTTAAAAGGTTCCTTAGGCATATAGAGCACTTCTTAGTGTACAACAGAATAATGGATTAATCCAGTGATGAGTAATCTGTTGATGAATTAATACATTCATGAGTAATAGATTAATCTGTTGATGAAGTTAGAGCCTTCGTGATTCAGTAACTGCCCCAAATACCCCTTTCTGAACACTGTACATTGAAGGCCAACCCTCTAACATAGGAACATTGGGAGAACTATCATTCTGAACCATAACAATCCCATGGCAACTACTACAATATAAAATAAATAATTCTGGAGATTTATTTTGCGGTGAAAGTTTAAGTGCATGTTCAATTATAGTTTTTTTTTTTGGTTTCTTTGTTTGTTTTTGGTACCAGGCTCAGGACCTTGCACTTGCCAGGCAGGAGTTGGGCTGCTGAGATACATCCCTGGCCTTTTCAATTATTTATTATAAAACTCTTTTCTCTTATTTGGAAAAAACTGTTTTTCTGAGTAAAACAATAGAATATTTAGTTAAGTCATCTACCTACTTGATTTTTGGATTTAGAAACATATCTCTGGGAGTTTTTTTGTTATATATATATGAATATAAAATATATTTATACTTAATGTAAATATTAAACAGTGAAACTGGAATGCTTTGGGACATAAAAGAGCAATGATTCCTAAATATCATGTACAGGGTCTCAAATTAGATTTGATGGATAAAAATTTCATTTGGTTTAAAATCTCAATTCCTTTTGTCCAACTCAAACAATTTTCCCTTTTTGTTTTTATTTAAATTTTTCCAGAAACCATTTATTTCCATAAATTTTTTATTAGAAGTCACTATGGAAACCATCTGATTCTATATTTTTAAAATATAGAAAGAGGATCAGCAAAATAAACAAGTTCAATATAGTTGCAATGTTTGAATGAGAACCATCTTTCTTTAATTAACATAGCAGAATTCTTTCCAGTCTATCAAGTTACTTCCTATGTCTTCTGTCCTTGGATTTGGATATAGAACAATGCAGCAGAAGGACCTCAATGATTGTGTTAATAACCACTTATGCTTTGCCTTAAGTAAGTTCTTTAGAATGAATCCTTAGGATAAACATTGTGAGAAATTTAAATATCTCCTTTCTTAATCATTTAATAAGAAAACCTAAATCCTACTTAATACATACTGTCACACCTTCTTTTGGATCTGAGACTTTATTCTGTATATGATCCTTATCTATTTTTTTATTAAGTTTATTGGTACATTTTAGGTATACATTATGATCACATTCATCATTGGAAATTTGTACTTGTACATGATATATCATGGTTCTTGTTTTTTCCCATTCCCCTTTCCTCCCTTCCACCACGCCACCCCTCCCTATTTATAAAAACTTTGCTTGCATTTTTTTCTTCCTTTCTCATATTTTTTCTTTCCCTTCTTTCTTTTCCCCTACCTCCTCCTCCCTTCTTCCCCTTCCCTTTTGAACTTTATCTTCCTATTTTACATTAGCTATTGTACAGTTTTGTCTTCATTTACCCTTGCAGTTTCTCACACCACATAAACTATTCAGTATTTACACGTGTGACTTATTTATTTCACTTAGGAGTTTGGCCTCAATGGCATCCATTTAGCTTCAAATGTCCCTGGTTTATCATTCTTTATGGTTGAGTAGTACTCCATTTTATAAAAAACCCCAACAACTTCTTTATCCAGTGGCCAGTTCATGGGCATTTGGGCTGCTTCCAAGTTTTAGCTATTACAAACTGTGCTGCTATGAACATGGGTGCACATATATCACTGTGGTATGATTCTTTTAATTCTTTGGGGAAGATCCCCAGCATGGGAATAGCTGGGTCAAATGGGACTTCCAGTCCTAGTTCTTTGAGGTATCTCCATACTAATTTCCACAGTGCTTGCACCAGTCTACACTCCCACCAGCAGTGGAGCAGGGTTCCTCTTTCCCCACAGCCCTGCCAGCATTTGTTATTGGTTGATTTCTTGATAGCAGCCATTCTTTCTGGAGTGAAGTGGAATCTCAGCGTTGTTTTCATTTGTATCTCCCAAATGACCAGTGTTGTTGAACATTTTTTCATATGTTTATTTCCTATTTCTACTTTGTCTGAGAAATGTCTGTTCATTTCAGATGCCCATTTTTGGATTGGGTCTTTAAATTTGGGAGGTCTGTTTTTTAAAAATTCTTTGTAGATTCTCTATAATAGACCTTGTCTGAGGAACAGCAGGTGAAATTTTTTTCCCACATGGTGGGTTATCTCTTCACACTGTTGGTGGTTTCTCTTGCTGTGCAGAAGCTTTTTCATAAGAAGAGATCCCACTTGTTGATTGTGTTATTTCACAGGCAGCTGAGGTTTTGTTCATAAAATCTTTTCCTACACCAATGTCTTCAAGAGTTCTACCTAACCTCTGTTCCAGCTGGTTCAGTGTTTCTGTTTTAATATTTAGAACTTCAATCCATTTCGATTTTAGTTGAGTGCATGGTGAGAGATATATGTCTAGTTTTAGTCTTTGGCAAGTCAAAACCCAATTTTTCCAGCAGCATATATTGAAGAGACTGTCTTTCCTCCAGTGACAGTATTTGGCTCCTTTGTCAAAGATGATGTGGCTGAGTGTGTCTGGAGTTGTTTCTGCATCTTCTAATCTGTTCCACTGGTCCTCAGGTCTGTTTCTTTGCCAGTACCATGCTGTTTTTATCACAGTAGCTTTGTAGTATAGTTTCAAGTTGGGGGTTGTGATACCCCCTGCCGTATCTCTGTTGCCTAGAATTGCTTTTGCTATTCTTGTTCCATATGAATTTTTGGATTGTTTTCTCAAGGCCCGTGAAGTATGCTGCTGGGATTTCAATTGGGATTGCATTGAATCTATATAGCAGTTTTGGAAGTATGGCCATTTTCACTATGTTGATTCTTCATACCTAGAAGCAAGGGATATTTTTCCATTTTCTGATATCGTCTTCAATCTCTCTTTTCAGATTGCTTTAGTTTTCAGAGAAGAGGTCTTTGATTTCTTTCCTTAGGATGATTCCTAGGTATTTCAGTTTTTTGGGATGCTATTGTGAAAGGAATTGTTTGCCCTATTTCTCTCTCAGTGAGACTGTCATTTGTGTAGAGGAAAGCTATTGATTTTTGTGTGTTGACCTTGTAACCAGGTACTTGACTGAATTTGGTAATTAAGTCTAGAAGACTTTTGGTGGATTTCTTGGGGTCTTCTATATAGAGTATCATGTCATCTGCAGATAATGACAATTTGACTTCTTCATTTCCTATCTTTATTCCTTTTATTTCTTTCTCTTGTCTAATTGCTGTGGCTAATGTTTCCACAACTATACTGAACAGGAGTGGTGATAGTGGACATCCTTGTCTTGTTCCTGATTTTAGTGTGAAGGATTTCAGTTTTTGACCATTTAGTATGATATTGGCTGTTGTTATTTTAATAGGTGGCTTTTATCAGATTGAGGTAGAGACTGTCTATTCCAATTTTTTGTAGTGTTTTTATCATAAATGCATTGGATTTTGTCAAATGCTTTTTCTGCATCTATTGAGATCATTATATGGTTTTTGTCCTTGGCTCAATTGATACAGTGTATTACATTGATTGATTTGCATATGTTGAACCATCCCTGCATCCCTGGGATGAATCCCACTTGATCAGGGTGTATGTTCTTCTTGATAATCTTCTGAATTCTATTTGGCAGTATCGTATTAAGGATTTTTGCATGTATGTTCATTAGTGAGATTGGCCTATAGTTCTCTTTTTCAGTTGGGTCTTTCTCTGCTTTGAGGATCAGGGTGATACTTGATTCCAGGAATGAATTCGGGAATATTGCTTCCCTTTCAATTTTTTATTTTTGATTTTTTTTGGTAATTCTTTTATTGGTACATTATAGGTATACAACACAATTACATTTCTCATTGGGAATTGTACCTTTACATAATGCATCTTGGTTCTTATTTTTTCCCCATTCCTAGCCCTCCCTTCACACCCTCCACACTTCTCTATTTACAAAGACTTTATTTCCATTTTTTCCATTTCTCATCATTTTTCCTTTCCCTTCTTTGCTTTACCCTGCCCCTCCCACAACCCCTACCCCTTTGGACCTTTTCTTCCTATTTTGCATTATTGATTATCATTCTAATCATTGGTACATTTTAGGTATACAATATCATGACATTCATCATTGGAAATTTGCACCTTTACATAATCTCTCTTGGTTCTTATTTTTCACCCTTGTCCAGCCCTCCTTCAACCCCTCTATTCCTCCCTATTTACAAAGATTTTGTTCCTATTTTTCCATTTTCTCATATCAATCCCATTCTCTTCTATCCTTTCCCTTACCCCTCCCACTTCCTTCCCCTTGCCCCTTTTCTTCCTATTTCACAATACCTATTATACATTTTAGTCCGTATTTACACTTTCAGTTTCTCACACCAGAGAAACTACTCAGTATTTATATATGTGTGTCCCATTTATTCCACTTAAGAGTATCAGCTCAATGTGCATCCACTTAGCTATAAATGTCTCTAATTTCTCATTTTTTATGGCTGCGTAGTACTCCATTTTATTAAAAAAACCACATTTTCTTTATCCAGTCTCTAGTTGATGGGCATTTGGGCTGTTTCCAACATTTAGCTATCACAAACAGTGCTGCTATGAACATGGGTGCACATATATCACTGTGGTATGATTCTTTTAATTCTTTGGGGAAGATCCCCAGCAGGGAAATAGTGGGGTCAAATGGGACTTCCAGTCCTAGTTCTTTGAGGTATCTCCATACTGATTTCGACAGTGCTTGCACCAGTCTACACTCCCACCAGCAGTGGAGCAGTGTTCCTCTTTCCCCACAGCCCCGCCAGCATTGGTTATTGGTTGATTTCATGATAGCAGCCATTCTTTCTGGAGTGAGGTGGAATCTCAGCATTGTTTTCATTTGCATCTCTTGAATGACCAGTGATGTTGAACATTTTTTCATGTATTTATTTCCTATTTCTACTTCTTTGTCTGAGAAATGTCTGTTCATTTCAGATGTCCATTTTTGGATTGGGTCTTTAAATTTAGGAGGTCTGATCTTTTTAAGTTCTTTATAGATTTGAGATAGTAGACCTTTGTCTGAGGAAATGCAGATGAAGATTTTTTCCCACATTGTGGGTTGTCTCTTCACACTGCTGGTGGTTTCTCTTGCTGTGTAGAAGCTTTTTAATAAAAAGATATCCCACTTGTTGATTGTTTGTGCTGGTTCAAGGGCAACTGAGTTTTTATTCATAAAATCTTTTCCTACACTGATGTCTTGAAGAGTTCTACCTAACCTGTGTTCCAACTGGTTCAGAGTTTTTATTTTAATATTTAGATCTTTAATCCATTTCAATTTTGGTTGAGTGCATGGTGAGAGATATAGGTCTAGTTTTAATCTTTGGCAAGTTGAAACCCAATTTTTCCAGCACCATTTATTAAAGAGTCTATCTTTCCTCCAGTGAGGGTGTTTGGCTCCTTTATCAAAGATGAGATGGCTGAGTGTGTCCAGTGTTGTTTCTGCATCTTCTAATCTGTTCCACTGGTCCTCAGGTCTGTTCCTTTGCCAGTACCATGCTGTTTTTATCACAGTAGCTTTGTAGTAGAGTTGCAGGTTGGGGATTGTGATACCCCCTGCCATGTCTCTGTTACCTAGAATTGCTTTTGCTATTCTGGGTCTCTTCTTGTTCCAGATGAATTTTTGGATTGTTTTCTTAAGTTCCATGAAGTATGCTGCTGCGATCTCAATTGGAATTGCATTGAATCTATATAGCACTTTTGGAAGTATGGCCACTTTCACTATATTAATCCTTCCTACTTAGGAGCAGGGGATGTCTGTCCATTTTCTGATATCATCTTCAATCTCTCTTTTCAGAGTGCTATAGTTTTCAGAGAAGAGGTCTTTTATTTCTTTCCTTAGATTGATTCCTAAGTATTTCAGTTTTTCGGATGCTATTGTGAAAGGAATTATTTGCCCTATTTCTCTCTCAGTGAGACTGTCATTCATGTAGAAGAAAGCTATTGATTTTTGTGTGTTGACCTTGTAACCAGGTACTTGACTGAATTTGATTATTAAGTCTAGCAGACTTTTGGTGGAGTTCTTGGGGTCTTCTATATAGAGTATCATATCATCTGCAGATAATGACAATTTGACTTCTTCATTTCCATCTTTATTCCTTTTATTTCTTTCTCTTGTCTAATTGCTGTGGCTAATGTTTCCAAAACTATATTGAACAAGAGTGGTGATAGTGGACATCCTTGTCTTGTTCCTGATTTTAGTGTGAAGGATTTCAGTTTTTGACCATTTAGTATGATACTGGCTTTTATTTTAATAGGTGGCTTTTATCAGTTTGAGGTAGAGACCATCTATTCCAATTTTTTGTAGGGTTTTTATCATAAATGCATGTTGGATTTTGTCAAATGCTTTTTCTGCGTCTATGGAGATAATCATATGATTTTTGTCCTTGGCTCTATCGATATAGTGTATTACATTGATTGATTTGCGTATGTTGAACCATTCCTGCATCCCTGGGATGAATCCCACTTGGTCAGGGTGTATGATCTTCTTGATGATCTGCATTCTATTTGCCAGTATCGTATTAAGGATTTTTGCATCTATGTTCATTAGTGAGACTTGCCTATAGTTCTCCTTTTCAGTTGGGTCTTTCTCTGCTTTGGGGATCAAGGTTATGCTTGCTTCCAGGAATGAATTTGGGAGTATTGCTTCCCTTTCAATTTCATTGAAGAGTTTAAACAGTAGTGGCAGGAGTTCCTCTCTAAATGTCTTGTAGAATTCAGCAGTGGAGCCATCAGGGCCCAGGCTTTTCTTAATTGATAAGTTTTTAATTATATTTTCAATTTCATTGGTTGATATTGGGTTGTTCAGAATTTTTAGGTCTTCTTCGTTCAACTTTGGTAATTCATATGTATCTAGGAATCTGTCCATTTCTTCTGTGTTTTCCATCTTATTGGCATATAGGTTCTGGAAGTAGGTATTGACGATCCTCTGGATTTCTGCTGGGTCTGTTGTGATTTCACTCTTTTCATTCCTAATTGCATGGATTTGGGCCTTTTCTTTCCTTTTTCTGATAAGGTTGGCTAAAGGTTTGTCAATTTTGTTGATTCTTTCGAAGAACTAAGTCTTGACTTCATGATTTTTTATATCGTTCTCTTAGTCTCTATTGCATTGGTTTCTGCTCTGATCTTTATAATTTCCTCCCTTGTATGAGCTTTGGGTTTCTCCTGCTCTTCTTTTTCTAGAAGCTTGAGGTTTAGTGTCAGGTTGTTTGAGCTTTCTCTTTTTTCCTAATATGGTTATTCACTGCTATGAATTTCCCTCGTAAGATCTCTTTCATTGTGTCTCATAGATTCCGATATGTTGTATTGTTATTGTCATTTAATTGTAGGAACTGATTTCTTCCTTAATTTCATCTGTGACCCATTGGTTATTCAGACGTGTGTTGTTCAATATATTTTCTTCATTCAGTCTCCAGTTGATGGACATTTGGGCTGTTTCCAAGGCTTAGGTATTGTAAATTGTGCCACTGTAAACACGATTGTGCTATATCATTGTGGTGTGGTGGTTTTAATTCTTTTGGGGAGATAACCAACACGGGAATAACTGGATCAAATGGGAAGTTCTAATCCTAGTTTTTAAGGAATCTCCACACTGATTTCCACAGTAGTTGCACCAATGTACACTTAAACCAACAGTGGAGAAGGCTTTCTTTTTCCCCATGATCCTGCGAACATTTTTTATTGGTTGATTTCTTGATAGCAGCCATTCTTTCTGGAGTGAGGTTGAATCTCAGTGTTGTTTTCATTTGCATCTCTCGAATGACCAGTGATGTTCAACATTTTTTAATATGTTTATTTGCTGCTTCTACTTCTTCATCTGAGAAGTCTCTCTTCATTTCAAATGTCCATGTTTGGATTGGGTCTTTAAATTTGGGGAGTCTGATTTTTAAAATTTCTTTATATGTTCTAGATAGCAGACCTTTGTCTGAGGACAGCTGGTAAAAATTTTTTCTCACATTGTGGGTTGTCTTTTCACACTGTTGGTGATTTCTCTTGCTGTGCAAAAGCTTTTTAATAAGATGAGATCCCAGTTGTTGATTCTTTGTGCTAGTTCCTGTACTATTGAGGTTTTATTCATAAAGTCTTTTCCTATGCCAATATCTTCAAGAGTTCTACCTAACCTATCTTCTAGCAGGTTCAGTGTTTCTGTTTTAATATTTAGATCTTTGATTCATTTTGACTTTAATTTACTGCATGGTGAAAGATATAGGTCTAGTTTTAATCATTGGCCAGTTGAAATCCAGTTTTTCCAGCACCATTCATTAAAGAGACTGTCTTTCCTTCAGTGAGGGTATTTGGCTTCTTTGTGGAAGATGATATGGCTGAGTATGTCTGGAAGTGTTTCTGCATCTTCTAATCTGTTCCATTGATCTTCAGGTCTATTTCTTTGCCAGTGTCCTGCTGTTTTTATCCCAGTAGCTTTGTAGTATAGTTTCAAGTTGGGGATTGTGATACCCAACTTGTGATTCCTTGTCTTTGTTGGCTGGAATTCCTTTTGATATTCTCAGTCTCTTCTGGTTCCAGATGAATTTTTGGATTGTTTTCTCTAGTTCTGTGAAATATGTTGTTGGAATTTCAGTCGGGATTGCATTGAATCTATATAGCAGCTTTGAAAGTTTGACCATTTTCACAATATTGGTTCTTCCTACCCAGAAACAAGGGATTTCTTTCCATTTTCTGATATCCTCTTGATCTCTTTTTTCAGAGTGCTGTAGTTTTTAGAGTAGAGGTCTTTTACTTCCTTCCTTAGATTGATTCCTAGGTATTTCATGTTTTTGGATGCTATTGTGAAAGGAGTTGTTTCCCCAGTTCCTGTCTCAATGAGTCTGTTGTTCATGCCCAGGAAGGCTATTCAATGTTGAGTTTTGACCTTGTATCCAGCTGCTGTGCTGAATTTGGTTATTAAGTCTAGAAGACTTTTGGTAGAGTTCTTGAGGTCTTCTATATAGAGTATCATGTCAACTGCAAATAATGACAATTTATCTTCTTCATTTTCTAGTTTTATTCTTTTTATTTCCTTCTTTTGTCTCGTTGCCATGGCTAATGTTACCAGAACTATATTGAATAGGAGTGCTCATATTGGACTCCTTGTCTTGTTCCTGAGTTTAGTGTGAAAGATTTCAGTTTTTGACCATTCAGTATGATGTTACCTGTTGGTTTTTCACAGATGGCTTTTATCAATTTATGATAAAGACTATGTATTCCATTTTTCTGTATGGTTTTTATATTGAGTACTGTTAGATTTTGTTGAACACTTTTATGCATCTATTGCAATTATCATGTAGTTTTTGTCCTTGGCTCTGCTAATATAGTGTGTTATATTCATTGATTTGCATATGTTGAAATCATTTCTTATTCTTCTTTTGCTTGCTGTTTTAAGGAATTGCTAGATTTATCAGAAAACTTAGTCTTCTCAACTAAGCTATTAAGTTTATTAATTATTTTCTCCATCATTATTTTTTCATTTTATTATTCTCAGAATCAAGCAAGTGCAAATATAACTAAGGGTACAAGAGACACATAATAAGATGTTGACAATGTGTAATTGTGTTTTATTGTTTTCACCATGTCTTATAACTCTTTTATACCTATTCCATATGTTTATGAAGAGCCAGAGTAGAAGAGCTGCTTCTCTTTTGCTTTTGGAAAACTATTTGATCTATTTTCATCCTGATGAGTAATTTTTAATGATTATCCAGTTTCCTTAGATCGTTATTACTTAATATGAAATATTCCCATATGGTTTCATAGTAAAACCCAGAAAAAAATTTAAATGCATTTTGAATAAAATACATTGCAGATTTTATGGTTTTTTTTCTTTTTCTTTTATTTTGCATTTATAATACACTGTGTTTCAATTTTTCTTCTGTTCAAAAAAGATCCTCAGCATTCTAATGTTGCCTTTCCATTTCTGGTCTTCATTTTATGTTAATAATAGTGCTCAGGGACCTCTTTTATCTTTTAATGGCCCTTACTCTCCCATTAGGACTCTTTCCTTACCTCTGAACCCCTAGCTTCCGTAGATGCTAAAATTTTCATATAGTGGGAACTACTGCTCTTGGTGCTTCATAACCATGTATCCTCTGGGATCTGGTAAATACCAAAAGTTCTTCACTGTGTGTTTTTTCAAACCTATTTTTTATCTTGCTTTTGAATGGCTTGAACCTTGAATTACTTTACTACTTTTGAGGCTACATAGATACCTCTTTATGCAACATCATTTCCTTCATAAAGCCCTACTCTATTCTCACTTCTGCTTTGTATTTCTTGTCTTTTTAAATTTGGATTTAAATTTTTCATTAGTACATATTTGTGATACATAGTAAATACAGTCATCAGAGAGAATTAGTAAATGTGTATCTCTCATTTTAACTCTTTTTATTTTTCCTTCACCCTCCATTTCTAGAAACCTGTCCTATTTGCAAACATTCAAACTCCATGTTTTCTACTGTTTCTTGTATTTTACTCTTTAAATTATTTATACTTATACATAAAAACCATGCAATATTTAACTTCTTGATTTACAGGAGAAACCATGCAATATTTAATGTCCTGAATTTGATTTATTTCCCTTAGGATTATGGTCTTGGTGTCCATCCATTTTCCCACTAGTGACAAATTTATCCTTCTTTATGACTGTGTAGTAATCTGGTACTCTGCTGTATATATATTCCACATTTTCTTTATCCATTCATCTGTGGATGGGCATATAGACCACTTCCAAGATTTAACTATTATGAATTGTGCTGCTATAAACATGGGTATGCATGTACTACTGTAATATGATACCTTTATCTCATTTGGAAAGATGCCTAGAAAGGGAACAGATGAATCAAATGAACTAATTTTAGTTTTTTGAGGAATCTGCATACTGATTTCCATAGTGGTTGTACTAGTATACATTCCCACTATTAATGTAGAAGTGTTCCATTTTTCCTGCAGCCTCACCAGCATTTGTCACTATTTGATTTCTTGATGAATGCCATTTTTTCTGGAGTAAAGTGGAATCTTACTTTTGTTTAATTTGCATTGCTTTAATGGCCAGAGATGTTGAACATCTTGTCATGTACTTGTTGGCCACTTGTAGTTCTTCTTCCAAGAGTGTCTGTTCATTTCAATTGCCATAATTTGCTTGAGTCTTTTATTTGGGGGGCTCTAATCATTTTGAGTTCTTTATATTCTAGATATAAACCTGGAGCATTTTCTTATGTTGCTGCTTTTTGTGGAAGATCCTAATTTCCCCATCAATTTTGAATGACAGTTTTGCAAAGTATATTATTCTGGATTGAAATTTGTTTAACTTCCGTTCAAGCTCTCCTGGCCTTTAAGGTTTGTGTTGAAAAATCTGCAGTAATTCTAATAGAGTTACCTTTATAAGTGGGCATGGCTAACTGGAGGCCTTTGCCATTGTCTTAAGATCAGACTCCCTCAGTTAATTGTCAGGGACCATATCTTCTATTTCTATTCTTCTTCTCCCTGAGGTATAGTAACAATGCTTTATTAAGCACTCAGTGATGTTTAATAAATGTTATTGACTGACAAGATTTTCATGCAATTGAGATAGCAGCAAGACATCTGAGAGATTTATGGGAGATAAACAGAGAAATGGAGGCCAAAGTTATATGAATTTGATTTTTACCTGTGTATGAGAGTAGTTGCACCAGACAAAAGTTCTAGTTTTTGTTGTGCTGTATGCATTTAAGTGCCCCATGTCTTTAAGCAATTTCAATTCCTTTTGTAGTGCACTTTTATAAATTTTGTATGTCTTTCTCTCTAAGAAGAGTAATGCTAATTGAAAGGTGAAAGAATGCTGTAATTTATATATTAGTATTATATATATTTTAAATATTCTCTAATTATGGAACACTTTAAGATTATCCCTATTAGCTAATTATGTCATATACTGAAATTTAAAAATGAAGTCATTTTACAATTTTTATCTTTGTGTGACATTCATCAGATTGCCAACAGTGTATTTGCCTAGCATATAAAAACCTGAAACAAATTGCACAGGCTGTGAAAAACATGGAACAAAGCTAAGTATTTAGCTCAGTGGCGCCACACCTGCCTTGCAAACATGAGGTCCTGAGTTCAATTCCCGGTACCAAAAAATAACCAAAAAAACCCATGGGGCATAGTTAAAACACAAATTAAAGCACAAATATCATTTGATATATATCTTACTTTAATTTGGTAAACATGTTGGAAGATATTTGTACATAAAAAGACCAAACAATATCTTCTCCTTTTAAATTTTCTTCAACTAGGGCTATAAGTGCCAGAGAAAATTATATAAGCAGTGAGATGTATGGTGAAGGTACATTTTTGGAAGAAAACACTATGGTGTACAATTAACTGAGTATTTCTCTTCCATGAAATATAGTCAAATGAGCTTCACTTCAGATAAATTATATGCATCACAAGTCAGGTATAATCATAACATAAATATTCATGATGATATAGCATTTATCACAATATGTATGTGCATGTAATATGTGTGAATACACATGTTTATAATAGATCTTAATTAAAATGTATTATGGAAAAGGACAAAAACCTTTAAGATAGTAATTATTGTAAAAAGGAATCTCAGTGAGAGAAAAATAAAAATAATTGCAAGAAACTCTGAAGTTTATACAACATGCCATTTTTAAAGATAATTATAATTGTTATTAATGCTTTTACTCAGAGATTACAATATAAGAAAACACAATAGAATAAAATTTCAGCAAAACAAAACAGTTATAGATGTAAGCACTTGTCTGTAGTTCTCAATTATAATTCATTTTGAGAGGTATGTATATTGGACTGTTTGTGAAGACCACTAGTAGTATGAGACAAGCCACTGAAAAATAAATAGAATGTTTTAAAATTGAAACTTTTTATGAATTTCTAGGGTAATTTAAAAAAAAATTTTTGGTACCAGGGATTGAACTTGGGACCTTGTGCTTACGAGGTAGGCAGCAGAACCACTGAGTTAAATCCCCAGCCCTTTTTAGGGTAATTTTTCCATATTTATAGAAGGTATAAGAAAACTAGTTCAAATTTTTGTGGAACAGTTTTCTGAACCACATTTAGTATTTTATAGAAAAGCTGACATAGGCACATCTGCTTTTATGTCTACTGGTATACTCAAGTTGAGATGAGAAGGAAAATCAGTGTCTCTTTTCCTCTCTTTGTCAGTGTATTGTATGTAGCTCATCAAATAATGACTGATAAGTAACACAAGTTTGTGTAAATGAAAATCAAAATAGCAAAAATCTGGAATCTAGCAAATACATAGGTAGTTTCATTAGGGAAGTTAATGTGTGAGGAAAAGACTTGCTTAACTATCTGAAGGCCATACTGGTAGGATCTGATGTTTGAAATGGCTGTAATTTAGAATTGATCTGTTATTTTCACAGCAAAAGGGAAATGGGGGAAACATTTTGAAATTCCACCCAATATGTGGGTTATGGAATATCTCTTGGGAGTCACGTGGAGACAAACAAACAAACACACAAATCACCCAAACAATTCCAAGTGTAAATGGGTATCTACCTGGAAAGTTCATACATATTAAAATATAAAGATTGGATATATCTATGTGCAACCTAGCACTAATTTATAAAATCAAAAACTTAAAAAAATTATGGTTATATTTCAATATTTCTCAAAAAATGATGCCTGAATGTGCAAACCCATAGACTTGGATAACCTTGAAAGCCCACAATTCAGCTTCATATCAGATAGCCCTTTTCTTAAAAATTTCTTTACAATTTCTGGTTGTAAGAAATTTTTATTTGTTGTTTCTTCTACTGAGGTTTAATCTTTCATGTTGCCATGCTTCATCTGTTTCTCCCTCAAACTCTATCATATGTTTTCCTAGAATATCCTGACTTCTAAATTTCCAAATAACTTAGTTATATATTTGGTTCACTTATGCTTTGATTAAAATCTTTTTGCCACCAAGTTTTGCTAACAAAATTGGTTCCTACTTTAAAAGGAATTTTGCAAATCATTAGCACGATTATTTTCTCTCCATTGTACAGTGTTAGCATAAGTAATTATATTTAGCATTACTTTAATGTTGTTTTTAATTGTAGTTTTTTAGAATAAATATCAAGCTGTTGAATACTAACGTCTCAAACTTTAGTGAACATGAGAATAGTCTGTAGTTTGCTAAGCTGTGAATTTCTGCCAGATATTTTGGTTTAGTAGTTTAGCAATATAAGTTTTAATGAGCAGCTGAGATTATTCTGATGTAGGTGGTCTGTGTATTATGTGATAATGACATGATTTGATTCAACCAGATCCTAGTGGAGAAGCACCTGTTTATTTGCTGCTATGTATCCGTTCTTCTACCTGTTAGTAGCGTTGGAGATGAAAGGAATAACTCTATCCTCAGCCATTTAGTTTGGATGAGATTCACTCCATCTTAGATCTGTGGTTGCTTTCTGTTTGCTTTAAGAAAAAGAGCAGAACACATTGCACTGACAGTTGTGATTAGTTTGGCAATGAGTGTATAAACCAATCAAAGTCACCCAGCTAAAAGAAATGTTTTCAGTGGTTACCAGAAAAGCAGCCAGGTATTTTCATTTTTCCTTTACCCTTGGTGAGTGTGATGCTTGGGAAAACAACAGCTATCTTGCTTACAGAAGTGAGCAACAAGAGGAAACAGAACCTGGTGACATGGCAGATTTTTCTGTGGGCTGAAGTTACAGGAACCAATGCATCCGTTTTTGCTTAATTTCAATGTGAGGACATAAAAATGACACTTTAAAGAGCAGTATTGGATGTACTGAACCAAAGAGATGTGCAATTGGGAGGCTCCATGTATTATTACATGAATGTTTCCAGTTTTTCTTAGATAGTGGTGAAACAACTAGTTCAATAAATGTCAAAACTTGGGAGATTATTTCTATAGTGCTTGCTGAAATGGAGGATGGATAAGAAAAATTAAGGATAGTGTGGTATATTAGTTTTGAAGTCTTTGTGAGTCCTCATGAGGTCCATAGCATAGAGTTAAGTTAAGGCTGAAACTGGCCTTTCTGACACTGAGGGGAAGAAAACATTGATTTTTAAAGGAAAGTTCTTTCTGCTTGGGGCTTGTAATCTAAGAGGATTAATCTGGTATGGACAAATATAAAAGAGCCAAATGGTCAGCCCCTAGCGCAGACTAGCATTAGTGGAGGCAAGAAGGTAGAATCATAGCAGAAAATATGATTGGAGCCTAGGAAGAGTGAATGACCCTGCCTGGACAGATGAGATAGTCACTGTCATTGTGAGGATGCAGCCTGTGAAATGGGCACAGACACACAGCCCACTTTGCGAAGCCACAACCTCAGAGATTGTGTCAAAGATTTATTGGCTTAAGGAAGTGCTGGATTAAACTGCACTTCAGTAATATCTCAGATTATTCTTATGTAGTGGACTCTTCAAATAGTGCTGACATTAGTTTAGCGCCAAAGTTTTTAAACTTGAGCGTACATTGAGGACCCTGTAAAACATACACTGTGTGGTTTCATCCTCCAGATTTTTGGTTCAGTAAGTCTTGGTTGGGCCCAACAATTTACTTCTATAATATGTTTATTGCTGTTGTCAAAGATCACACTTTTTGACCACTGGCTTTAGTTCAATGGTTATTAATTATTTGTGAGTTTGTCCCCTAGGAGACATTTGTCCATGTATAGGGACACTTGTGGTTGTCAGAATGGGGAGGTACTACTGATGACATCTCATGTGTAGAAGATAAAGATGCTGCTGAATATCCAGTAATGCCAGGACATCATTCATCTCCCGGAATTCAGAATTACCCTATACCAATGTCAGTATTTCTGAGGTTGAGAATCACTGGTTTACTGATATTTTCAAAGTTAGAAAGTGGAGGGTGAGATAATCTAATGGTAACAGGTCCACACAGTTCATATACATAAAGTAGGGAGTTTGTCTTCACTTGAAAAGAGCAAATATTAAAAAGGTGTCCTCTCAAGTCTAAGTCTAAGTGGTATTTACCAAAGAGACTTTATAAAAGAAAGTTTCCTACTTTTAAAGAGCCACTCATTTGCTACCTTACTCTCCTCCCTACAGAACTTATCTGAATCAAATGATCCTTTTGAAATCAGTGGAGACTGTATTCTAGATAGGAGAAAGAATGTAAAGAAAAAGCTATGTTAATTCTGATTTAAGGCTAATCATTCCTTTTAATTAAATTGCAGGTAAAAAAAAAAGGTAGATGAAATGATGCAATTAAGTAGACCCCAAAAATGATACAAATAAATGATTCTGAAAGATAACACAGGTAATGGTAGGTTAAACTCAGTAAATTAAATAATTCTTTTAAAAATCCTCTTTGTAAGACTGCACACAGATATTTAGACACTCCTAGTCAGCAGTCTAACACATGCTGCCTCAGGTATAAACTGAAATAAACAGCTTTTTTAGTTTCTGCTGTTTCCACAGCAATCAAATAATTGTGAAAACTCCAAGACTAGCAAACTGTTATTAAAAGGTAGGAATCTGACAGGTGAGATTTTTCTCAGGGAGTGGAGAAAATTTTGAATTACTTTAAATTATAGATGGTGGTAGCAAAGAAAAGTAAATCCATTTTTAACAAGGGCTATGTGTTATCGTTTAGATCTAAAATGTTCCCCTAAAACCTCAAGTACTCAGAGGTGGGGCTTTTGGAAGGTGATTAGGTTTCAAGGGCACTATACTCATCAGTGGATTGATCCATTGATGAGTACATACTTAAATGTGTCGTTAGGAGGTTAGGCCTGGCTAGACGAGGTGGTTCATTGGGGGTGTGCTTTTGGAGAGAATATCTCTCATCTAGGCTCCTCCCTTTTCTCTCTCTGCCTGGCTGCCATGAGATGAGCAGCTTTCCTTTGTCGTGCCCTACCCTCACTCTGTTTCTGCCTGGAGGCAGCCTGGATTGAAACCGTGAGCCTAAATAAACCTCTCCTCCTTTGAGTTGTGGATATTGAATATTTTGTCTCAGTAACAGTAAAATGACTAATATACGCTATGTAAAACAGGTCACATTTTACCGAAGCATCTATGAAGCACTGATGATAGAGCTGAATATTAGCTAAAATAACATATTCAGTAAACCTGAATATGATACTTAAATAGACACTGAGCACTCCAATATAGAACCAACATATATATTTAGATACTAGCAGTCTAATATAGGAGCGACCACATGGAAACATTCTGGCAAAGTTCTAACATCGTTTAAAAGGCAAAACTAGCAAAATATGCTTTGATATTTTTTCCCTACCCTCATCACTCAATAGAAAAGCTTGGGACATGGAATTTTTCTTGGAGAGAAAGAAAGACAGCTAGAAGGACAAATTCTCAGACAGCTCTATTTTGTGTCTGTTCATTCCAGTTGCCCAAATTTTGATTGGGTCATTTATATTTGGGGATCCAATTTTTTGAGTCCTTTATATATTCTATATATCAGTTTTCTGTCTGATAAGTAGCTGGAAAAAACAATTTTCCTATTCTGTAGGTTGTCGTATCACTGTTGCTTCCTTTGGTGTGCAGAAACTTAAATATGACATCTTATTTGTTGATTCTTGGCTTGATTTGTGGCCTAATTGGGGTTTTTATCAGAAATTCTTTGCCTATACCTATGCTTTCAAGAGTTTTCCCATTTTTTTTCTTCCACCAGATTCAGTTTCTAACCATTTTGATTTGATTTTAGTACAGGGGGAAAGATATGGGTCTAGATTCATTCTTCTACATGTTGGTAATCAATTTTCCCAGGACAATTTGTTAACAGGCTGTCTTTGTCTATCTTGTTTTGGTCCCCTTGTGAAAATTAGGAGGATGATGGTGTGTGGGATTGTTTCTGGATCCTCAATTCTCTTCTACTGTCACAATGTCTGAGTTTGTCTCAGGACCACACTGTTTTTATTATTATAGCTTTGTAGCAAAACTTGAAATATGGGATTGTAATGCTTCCTGCTTTGTCTTTTTTGTTCATTATCACTTTGGCTATTCTGGGTGTCTTATGGTTCCATATAAATTTTCGGATAGTTGTTTCTAGGCCTGTGAAGAGTGCTGTTTGTATTTTGATGGGAGTTGTGTTAAATCTATATTTTGGTTTTGGTGATATGGCCATTTTGACACTATTGGTTTGGCCTATCTAGGAACAGAGGATATCTTTATATTTCCTAATGCCCTCTTCAATCTCTTTAATCAGAATACTGTAGTTTTTGTTATAAAGGCTTTTTACTTCCCTGGTAGGTTAATTCCTAAGTATTTTAATAATTTTGAAGCTATTGTGAATGGAATTGTTTTCCTATTTGGTGGGTTTATTGATGTACAGGAATGCTATTGATTTTTTTGTATTGATTTTGTATTTAGCTAAATTTGATGAGTTTGTTGATTAGTTCTAAGAATCTTCTAGTGGGGGCTTTGAGGTATTCTGTATAAAGGATCATGTCACCTGTAAATAAGTATGGTTTGACTTCTTTGCTTAGTATTCATATCTTTTTATATTTTTCTCTTTTTCTGATTGACTAGAGTTTTGAGTACTGTCTTGAACAGGACTAGCAAGAGTAGTCATCTTTGTTTTCTTCCTGATTTTAGAGGAAATGTTTTCAGTTTTTCCCCATTTGGTATTATGTTGGCAATGGGTATATCACATATGACTTTTATCAGTTTGAGGTAAGATCCTACTATTCCTATTTTTATCAGTTTTTTTATAATAGAAAAATGCTGGATTTTGTCAAAGGCTTTTTCTGCATCTATTGAAATGACTATGTGATTTTTATGCTTACTTCTGTTTATGTGTTGTATTATATATATTGATTTATGTATATTGACTGATCCTTGTATCACTGGGATGAAGCGGATGTAATCTTTTTTTTTTTTGGTACTGAGGATCGAAGTAGAGACCTTACACTTGCGAGACAGATGGCAGAACCACTGAGTTAAATCTCCAGCTTCGTAATCTTTTTAATGATTTGTTGCATTATGTTTTTAAGTACCTTGTTCAGGATTTTTGCGTCCATGTTCATTAAGAAAATTGGCCTGTGGTTTTTTCTCTTTTCTTTTCTTTTGAGTCATTGTCTGGTTTTGGTATCAGGTAAGGCTAGTTTCCAAGAATGACTTTGGCAATTTTTCTTCCTTTTTAATTATTTGTCTTTGCTCTTCCCTGAATTCCTGGTAAATTTAGTGAATTCATTGGTTCTTGGTGTGTTTTTTTTTGTTTTTAAAATTTCTTTTTTGTAGTGGTGTTTTTATTATTGCCTCTATTTCACTTCCCGTTATTGGTTTATTCACAGTTTTTACATCTTTTGGGTTCAGTTTTGGTAATTCATATGTGTCTAGAAACTTGTCCATTTCTTCTAGATTTTCTATCATATTGAAGTACAGGTTTTAAAAATAGTTACTTTCAATTCTCTGGATTTTGGAGGTGTCTTGTTTTGATTTCACTTCTTCATTTCTAATTTCATAGATATGGGCTTTTTCCTCTCCTTCTTTTGGTAAGTTTTGTGAAGGTTTATCCATTTTGTTTATCTTTTCAAAGAACTAACTCTTTGACTCATTAATTCTTTGTGTTATTTTTGTAGTTAAATTTCAATAACTTCCACTTGGATATTTATAATTTCTTTCCTTCTAAAAGTTTTGGTAAAGGGAACATTTCAGCAAGAAAAGATAATTGTAAATATGGGTGAGATGGAGGATGGGGAGAGGGAAGGGAATGTAAAAAGAATTAAGATATGTCATGTACACATGCCAACTACCCATGATGAATGTAATCATTATGTATAGCAAACATCTACTAATAAAAATATATTTCAAATTTCAATGCATCCGGTTTTATAAAACAAAAACTAGTGGATATAAAATGACAGGTAGATACCAATGCAATCATAGTGGGGTATTTCAGTACCCCACTTTCACAAATAGTATGGTCAAACAGACAGAAAATCAACAAAGAAATGTCAAAGTTGAACCACACCATTGAACAAATGAACTTACTATCTACAGAGTGTTTCACCTAACAACTGAATACACAATTTTCTCAGTAGCATATAGAACTTTCTCTGAAACAGACTATATCTCAGGCTATAAAGCATGCTTAAATAAACACAAAATAATTGAGGTAATCTTATACATTCCATCAGATCATAGTCAAATGAAACTATAAATCAACAATAAAAGAAACCACAGAAACTATGCAAACATATGGAGACTGAATAATACACTTCTGAATAATCAGTGGATCAGAAGAAATCAGAGAAGAAATTTAAAAATTTTTGGAATCAAATGACAATGGCAGTAGAATATACCCACAACTATGGGACACAATGAAAGTGGTTCTAGGAGGGAAGTTTATAACTATGAATGCTTACATTAAGAAAATAGAGCAATCCCAAATCAACAACCTAATAATGCATCTCATGGTCCTAGAAAAACATGAGTAACATGGGTAGTTTTGTGTTAAGCTTGACTAGTAGATATTTGCATGTTTAACATTACAAATCTTTTTTAGTAAAAACAAATTTTTATATGTAAATAATATATATATATAAATAATCTTTGTATATAAATACATACCGTATTTATATATGCCCTTTAAAAGTTGTTAAAATGTGGAAAATGAGGAAAATAAATCCAGGTATAAAACCACTGTTACTGTTTAAATGGTCATGTTTTAGAAATCTTCCTAAAAGCATAAATACTCATTAAAGATGCAATGTTTCTGAAAGTAAACATGTTAGCATTTAATATAAATATATAATATTCACTGTATAGATATGCTACAATTTTTTTCTAGTTTATCTGTTTGTACATTTGAGGTTCTTTTTATTTTTTCCATTAGAAATACTGCTGTGATAAAGTTTTCATAATTATCTTTATTCACTTCATTTCCTTGGGAAGAATTCCTGAGTAATCATTGATATATATTTCGAATATTTCCATGTTGGCCCCAGAAAGAATGTAACTGAATCTTATTCTGACTTTAACTACTTTTCTTATAAAAGTCATTTACAAGAAAAATAAAATCATCAACATTAATATACATTAAGTAGCCTTATGATGATATTATAAATAAATGAGAAGTCTCTGTCATTGCACTTCTGAATCACCTCCAAAAATATCATATTGAACATAACTTACAAAATTCAAGGTAAGTAAATTTAAAGTAAAATAGTTTATACATTTATGAAATAATGAATGGATTAATTGAAATAGTAAAATGGAGTAATAGAAATTTTAAGTCTCATTTTATTGGAAATATCTTGATACAGAAAAGCATCATGTTTTTGTGTTCTATTATTGAATAATAAAATCATCAAGATTTTTCACCCATAAGTTATGTTCTGTATACTCAAAGAAGTTCACAAAAATGTTTGCAAACTTAATTGACTTTCCCTTCCAAAAGAGTAAGTTACCACCTAATTCACTGTGTTAAATTAACCCTTAGTAATATCAAAGAATTAAGACAGTTTTGTAAAGTGTCCACTCTATTACTCAATGTTTCAAACCATGAAACAAAATGAAAAAGAACCATAGGCCTATATGTACTTTTATTATTGTAATTCGGTTAAAAAGAAAACTACATCAATTGTCTAAGATTTAAAGCACTGAGTCCTGTATTAATATATAGATCAATTTGTTATAATTTCTATGCATCAATAGCTTAGGTATTTAGAATTCTTGGCAAAGTAATTTTAGATAGCTATTTTCTGAATAATGAAATATTCCCCCTAAAAATTAAAACTATTTCAGATTTATCTTTTATACTTCCTTGGTTTATTTAACCAAACCTCCAAGTAATCATTATATACTGCCCTGTTGCATTGCCCTCAGTCAGGGCCACTGAATTTTAGTTTTGCTCACGCTAATTAATCTTGTACTGCTCTGCTGAAAATTTCTAAAACTGCTTTGTATTTTTCAGTAATTTCATGCTATTTGTCAATTGTCACATCATTCTGTTTGCATATCTAGTACCTCTATTTTTAATTTGCTATTACTAACCTGGCATAAATAACTATTCTTGTTACCATTGTACAAAAGTATGTGGGAGTTGAGAACGGAAATGACAGCTTCTTGAGCAAAGAACAAGCTCTTTCCTCTATACTCCTCTATACATATGTATTTTATTAATATACTGACCTCCCCCCCAGATATCTGTATTAGTAACTTTTGATTCTGGCTAAATTTTGAATAGGCAAATTAGTTTTCTTTCTCTAAGTATTTCTCTGGATCAATACTATCAAGCAAAAGTGAGTTTTAAGGAGCTCATAGATAAATCTTCATGCTTTTCTCTCACACTACCATCAGATTAAGGTGCAACTTCCCCTTAGATGGCACCAACTATAGTCTCTCTGTGTAAGTTTCCTTTCCTTCTGGCTCTTCCAATGTCAGCTGAACTCTGCTTTGAGATTAGGTGAATTTATGAACATCAGCTCTTGCTTTCACCACTTTTCCCACTGCTCTCAGGTCTGTTTTCTTCTCCTTTGTTTGTTTTTTAATGGAAAAAAATTCTAGAGTTAATTCCATGGTGTTTAGACACATTTTTTTTTAGCAACTCATGCAATAGAGAACTTACTATGTTGTGGATCAGCACAAATAGGCTTAACATGTATTTGAGGATTTTTTTGGTTAGAGTTACTGGTTTAAATTGGAGTTAAAGTTCTCATTTGAGTTTGATAGCCATTATAGTTTAGAATGTCCTGAAATCTTTGCCTGAAAACTAGTACTGACTGGACAATGCATTTAGAAAAAAGAAAAAAAATATTTATAGGAGTCATTAATTGTGGACATAAAGTTTTAAAAAATTTAGCAGGCATCTCTAATGATATGTTATAAAAATAAGTTAAAATAAAAATCTAATCTAACTAGTGTTTAATATTGATTCATTTTTTTGGTTACCTAATTTAGGGAACATAATTATGAAATAATTGTTTGAGAGAGCATTAATGTCTTAGTTACTTTTTCATTGCTAGGATAAAATACCCGAAATCCACAAGTTAAAGAAGGAAAGGTTTATTTTAGCTCAGTTTGTAGAGGTTTTGGTCAATAGTCAGTTGGCTTCAAGGCAGGGAGGCATGGCAAAGGAGAAAGAGCTCATGGCATGACGGGCAGGAAGCAAACAGGATCAAGCAGGAGGGGAGACATATATTATTCAAGGCCATGCCCAGTGACCCACCTCTTCCCACCAGGGTTCAACCCTCAGCATCACACCTAGCAATAAACCCATTGGGGTTTATTATAGTGGACTAATCCAGTACCACACACCCATGCTTCAGTATCCTCCCCAAAGCTCCACCTGTGAGCACATGAAGCTTTGGGGGGACATCTAGATTCAAGCCATAACAATTAGAAATTATATGTAGGTATTGTGCATGACATTGTAACTTATACCCTTTATTACCCTTTTATTTAATTTAAAAATATGCCAGCTAAAGTTGTGAGTAGATAATTTCCTGATATTTATGAAGTTGTTTGTTATTAGAAAACTTCTGACTATTGTGTTTCCCATTTGTATTAATAACAGGATTAAATCACATATATTATACCCATTACTCTTCTAGAATACTTCCTTTGGAATAGGCCCATGAGAGGCAGGGGACTCTATGAGCCTCATGATTCTGTTTTTAAAAGAAAACATTTTCTTAAATGTTAAACATTTTAACATTTTAAAAGAAACATTTTCTTATCAACAGATAAGGATGGAAATATCTGAAGTGTATCTCATTTAAATGATACATATAGAAGAAGATCTACCACAATTCTAGATTAAGATGGTTTATTATTTTCTTCCCATCAGCAACACTGCTGATGGGGAGCAATGACCTCAAGGTTTCTCCTTCCCATTATCTGCAGATATGTCACTTTCTCATTTTTTAATGAAGTGCTTAACATATCATATAAAACTATGACAAAGGATTTGCACTTGTTAAAAAATATATACATATTCATGAAATTTTGAAGAATAATTATATTTAAATTTTTCTGCAGTTTGTAGAAACTGCAGCATGAATGCTTATTTACTTGAAAGTGTAATATATTTCAATAAGATATAAATCCTCTCAATAGGCAGAAAACTGATGTTCATGTTTTCATCATTCTTCTTACTGTTCCTGGCCATTCATATCTTTGACAAAGCATGTGGCAGTTTAATTTTACTAGAAATAAATTATACATTGTGCAAATATTTTCTGAATATGGATAAATCAGAATCAGTGTTTATAAATATTTATGTTTAGTATGTTTGAGTAACTCTCAGGTTGTTTACATGAAAGTGGTCACTTAAATGATTATATGTTTGCAAAGTGTTTTCAAATATATAAAAATTGTTAGATTAATTATAGTGCAAAAATGAATTTTAAGTCTTCAAATTAGTATTTATTCAAAAAATATAGTCATATTAGTACATTATGCAAAGCATCTATACCAAACGTAAATTACTATAGAAAGACACTGAATTGTGTTTGTGGCAGGAAAACAGTGGCAAAGAGCAAACTCCAGAGCCAGACTGAAATCTTATGCCTCATTTTCTGGTCTATATCTCAGTTTCTCCATCTGTAAAATGGGGATCAATAATAGTACTTATTATACAATATTGTTGAGAAGATGAATTATATTACTTGAGAGTAGGAAGGCACATTTTCAAATGCATTGAATATTCTGAAGATTATAATATCTGAATAATCTACAATTAATACTATTAGGGAAGTCAGTAATTTGATGAAGTGTTTTTTTTTTACTATCTATCTATCTATCTATCTATCTATCTATCTATCTATCTGTAATGGAGATTGAACTCAGTACCTCGCGCTTTCCAGACACGCGCTATGCCACTGAACTAAATCCCGGCCCTACTGTCTTTTTAGAAATAGCTGTTAATGCAGAAGTTGTAAGAAAATTATCATTGTTACCTAATACGCTTACATGTTCATTTTTCCCTAAATTCCAGGTATTTCACTGCTATGTTTTTATGATTCAGTCATACCAGGAGCTAATCTTCCTTTTTTCCTTTTTGGTTGTGATTGTTTAGTATACAAAATGCTATATATAAAGTACAATGTAGATAGCTTGATCAACTTTCTATAAAACATCAGCTTGACATATTGAAACTTTTCCAAAAGTAGTCTTTTTCCAAAATAAATAAATTTATTTAAAATATAATATATTTTAAATCACACCCTTGCAGAAAATTCAAGTGCTATAGAAAAGCATGAAGAATATATTAAAATATGCTCTTAACCTTACCTCAGAGATGCAGCCACCATAAATACTTTGATTTAGATTTTTCACACATTTTTCTGTTCTTAAATTGTATATACACAGATGTATAGAAATTTTATGTAATAGAATTGTGCTATATATCCTGTAAATTTTGCAGGTCATCACGCACATATGTACAGGCATTGTTTTTATTTGTTGGACAACATTTTTGCTTTTCTTTTTTATTTTATTAGTACATGTTGTAGTACATGAGAAGAATGTTTAATGTGCCAGTAGTAAATACATCACTCACCTTAATTTTATGTCAAAGTGGAGATGTTTATTCAGGAGATAGTTTTTTTCTTTTTCCTGTACTGGGGATCAAACTGAGGACCTTGTGCTTTTGAGGCAAGTGTGGCACCACAGAGCTAAATCCCTGGCCTCAGGAAATAGCTTTAATGGTAATTATACTTAACTTTTTTGAAGACATATTTCTAGATTTAGCATTTTAGAGTCCCTATGCAGTGTTTATGAACATTCAAAATATTTAACATAAGAGTTTTAAGCTTTTGTTTTTATGAAAGCAATTAGACTATATACAGAAAAACATGGATTTTTTTAGTTGAACCTTTGGAAACTTTTTTGAACATTTTGTTGAAATATATAGACCTATCATTATGTTAACTGTATGCTGTAGAACAGAATTCTAAGGCTAATCTTTACTGAACGTTATAATACCACATTTAGATACTGAATTATCTCATTATAAACAGCTTTACTTATAGCCAGATGACATTATAGTTTCTTAAAATAGTTCTGTAACAGGATTACAATAATTGACATATAGGTATGAATCTATTTAAAATGATATCATGGCCTTTTGGGGTGTTGTTCAGTACACTCCATTAAGAAGTGTTAGGAAGTTAAAGCAGTTAAATCTTGGCCATGGGCTGGTCTTGCTCCAGATTGCCAGATGGTCATAAGAGGGGCAGGGATGAATTGGTACATATGTATTTATTCTCTTGTAAATTTTTAATCAACACCAGTCGATTGATATTTTCCAGAAACTATTCTGAGGAGAGGTGAATGACTATTACAGGAAAATTTATTCAAGTATACCTTAGTAACAATTTTAAAGAACATTTATAATAAAAGTGATCTACACATATTTTTTCAAACTCCTTACTGTGCTGTTGCTCACAAATTTGTATGTTTACAACACTAGTGAGTGACCATAAATCCTTTTCTGATTAAATATTCATTCAATCAACAAATTTTACAAAGCACTTTTATTAGTGCACACTTAAATTTATATGTACATTAATTGATCTTTTTCTTTATCATTTTCTCCATCACTTTTAAACGTAAAAAAGCCTTTTTCTCACAGGCTTCAGGTAAATATTCATATGTATTATCTTCTAAAGTTTTGATACTTACATTTAACTATCTCATCCCATGAAATATGTTTTGAAATATGTGTATAATTGGGTAATGATGCAACCCAAATGATGTTAAAAAATGTAAAGATTAATGCACACTGTCTGGTGTAGAGAACTGTGCCAGGCTTGTAAGTGGTATATAATGCATTTTCTGAATTCACCTTTCCCATTTCCCATAGCCAACTACGGAATACACTTGATCAGGGTCCCAGAAAACAAAAAGCTAACCTTAGAAGGATCCAGTCTCTGATGACAAGGCATTTACTATAAACCAAAGAAAAAGACATGCAGGCAAATCACAATACTATAACCTTGACTGGTGGGACGGGAGGACGGATAAACCTTCAAAGGGAGCAATTCTTATGATGCTGCCTGAGAAGTGAGTTGAAGTGTATGAAATGAACAAGAAATAAATGACTTTACAGAAAGAATGTACCTGAGATAGTCTGGTGTGTTCAGGGACTTCTGAGAAGCACAGCAGGGCTCTGAAATGGATGCTAGAAGGTATGAAAGCCCTAGCAGGTCATGCTGAAGATTTTGGTCGAGTACTTCTAATGTACATTAATGTTCTAGTAGCATTATTCAGGGCTTTTTCTCAGTGCTTGAGATTAAACCCAAGGTCTTTCTCAATGCTAGACAAATGCTCCATCCCTTAACTATGTCCCAACCCTATTCAAAGCTTTTGATTCTTATATATCTAGCATAATTTTTACAGTATGTATAAAACTTCTCTTAGGCAATTTTGTACCTGAATTATGAACAGTCCACAATATTCCAAGTTAGCAAAATCCATTGAATTATTTAATTTCTGATCTGGTTAGCTCATGTGGGTTAGAAAAAATTGCTGGGTTTCTGTATTGAAATATGAATCAGTTTTACTTAAATATTTGGAAAGACTTTGTACCATATTCATGGAATAACAATATTGCTTTGGAATTTGGGACTATGCTGTACCAATTCTCTTTGTCCTTAAACAGAAAAGTCTAAAGAAAAAACTATACCAAAATCTTTTTTTTTTCACACACAGCCTTTACAAACATATTTGATATCCTATTCGTCCAACTGCAGACCTTATCAACAACGCTAGTCTTCCAAGGTATCAATTGGTGTATCTGAATGCTGTATACCATATTTAATTTACTCCCATTTATAGATGGAGTATAGAAGGTAAGATAAAATATAGTAAATGTTTACATTAAAATTTTTATTACAGTAAAAAGCACATTGTGATTAATCCACTTCAAAATACTCCTCTTTGCTTCAAACACACTTATCCTATTGTTCTTGCCATTTTGTGAAGAAGTGTCTTCATGAGTGTCTTTTAAAAAAATTAGTATATGTTTGCTATGCAAAACAGATACATTCATTCTGGACAATTAGTATGTATACATATCACAACATTGTCCTTCTTTGTTGCCTGTTCTCTCCTTTCCCTTCTTTCTCTCTTAATCCCTAGAGCCCCTTCCCATCTCCACAAAGCTCAACTCCCTGTTTCCAATCACTTATCTGTTATTTCTTCTTTAAATTATTTATATTTTGGGTTTCTTATATAAGAAATAATGTTATATTTAATGTTTTGTGTTTGATTTATTTGACTTAGTATTATGGTCTAAAGATCCATCCATTTTCCTACAAATGACTCACATTCATCCTTCCTTATGGCCGAGCAATACTCCTTTGGGTATATATACCACATTTTCTTTGTCCATTCATCTCTTGGTGGGCATATAGGCTATTTCCAAGATTTAGCTATGACATAAACAGGTATGCATGAATGTCTTTTATTGTGTGTTGTGGCTACCTCAATGTCCCAAATCTATTCAAGACATTGAGCTTTTATAGTTATTTTGACTTTGGGAGAGAAGAACCAGAAGTCTTATTATGCCTATTATATAGGGTTTAGATATAAAATGTCACTCAAAATTATCATATGTGTGGAAGATGATTGGTTCATGGGGATGCTAAACTCATTAGTGGATTTACTCACTGGTGTGTTTACTAGCTGAATGTGCTGTTAGGAAATGGGGACTGGTTGGAGATGAATCACTGAGCATGACCTGGAAAGGTGTCTTATTTTCCCTGGCTCCTCCCTTCTCTCTCTGCTTCTTGGCTGCCATGGGTTGAATACCTCCCTTCTGTCTTAGAGTCTGCAGACTATGGACTAAAATTTCAGAAGCTGTGTGCCCAAATTAACCTCTCCTCTAAATTGTGGATGTCAGCTTTTTTGTCCCATTAATAGGAAGATGGCTAAGACAGCACCAGTTGCAGCGAATAAAGTGGATGAGGACACACTATAATGTTTTTATGAGCCTGCTTTTCCATTGGATGGGACTTGGTACCCACATTCACTGGGGTTTTGATCATACCTTGAAAAGACACTTGCAAGAGTCCCGAACTGTTTCAGAAAATGGCAAGAACTGGGGTTACCTGTGCTAGAAGTGAGCATAAGGGAGTATTTTGAGGTGGATTAATGGCAATATGTCTTACTATAATACACACATTCCTTATTTAATGATCAAGTTCCATACCTAAGACTATGTAGTTCAATGAATTAGTCACTACATGAGGAATTGTATATAGTATGTACATTACAATATTTAGAACAAAGAAATGGTCAGAGGAAACTTCCACTTGATACTTTGTGTTTATTTGCATAACTCTTACATGTAGTACTGTAATGTATAACAGAAGATAAAACTATAGTACTATAATATAGAATACAATCAGCAGAAATTACAGTATGGTATAAACAAGGTGTACTGTACAAAAAAAGACATCAAGGCTCTATAAAAAAGATATAAAGAATTATACAAAAAAAGACTGGTTGTGAGTCTGAGCAGTGGGTCATAAGTCTGAACAGTTCACCTCAGGCATAAATCTGAACAGTTGCTAAAGAGCTAGGTCTTTTAATGAGAATATCTGTACCATTTTTATGTGAATATATACTATATTTTCTGATCAGCTCTTGTTTTTATAGACACAGTCTCTGAAGATTGACTACTTTCACAGTTACCTCAAAAGAACACAATTCATTGTTCTTTTGAATCTTTAGAGAATGAAGCCGGTCATTCCTTTTCCTCATCAAATTTTCGTAGATTGGTTTCTTGGTCTCTGAAGATATTCTTAGGGAGATAGCTTTGACTTTCAGGTAGGCATAGCTGCTAAAGTGTTAGGATGGAGGAAATGAGAGAATTTGAATGTTGAGGAGCTTCAAAGTGCAGAGGGTAGAGGGGGATTAAAGCTAACGGACTTAGGGAAGAAGTTTGGAAGAAAAAACTACATTGAAGCAGCAGGGAAGAATAGTTCTAGGGATAAAATTACTGCTGTTATTAGTACCTGCTTCAATGCAGCCATTTTTCTCCCTTGGAGGAAAAAGTCTAGAAGAATGTAAAACTAAATGATCTACAACAGAGTTTTGTATTATTATGGGCCACCTCTGAAAAGAGCCTAATATAAAGTGAGAGAAAAATTATTTCATTTCTTATATGTTGATAGAATGATGGTCAGGTAATCAAGCAGGCTACCATCAGTGGTGTAGGTAGCCACCTGAGCACTGGGCAAGATTTCTGCCCATTCTTGTGCTTATAAAGACTGGATTCAATAATTTTGGAGTGTAATAAATAGAACATGTGTTTGGTCAGGCGGAGTGTGCCCCAAAGGTGGGCCACTGGAGTGCTATAGGGGCCTGTAGGTGTTTGAAAATGGTGGTCTACAATAATTAATGGTGATAAAGATGCAAATTGAACTTGTCTGACATGACAGATGTTAGAACATGATCCTATTGAACTCTTAAATAAATGAACTGAGATTAGAGATATATTCAAGCCATAAAACTTGGTGTGATCTACTGCTGACTTGTAACCTTGTGTAGATGAGGCCTTGAAATATTTGAGTTCCATACTAATGTTACCATTTTGGACAAATGTCAATTACATGTTTAAGTCAGCTATAAACAAACTGGATAAGTCAGACAAGGCTAATTTATTGAAAGGAGTGGTCCCCAAATATCTTTATATCATAGAATTCATAGAAGATGATGTATTTGTTTGGTACACAGGAGTAAACAGAGGAGATTCTAAAAGATATATTCATGGGGCTTGGTAAAAAATTATTTTCTTCATATTTGTATGAATTAGCTCTCCTGTCACTGTGATAATACTCAATACCAACAACTTAAAAGGAGCAGAGGCTTAATTTGGTGCATGGTTTCAGGACATTGAGTCCACAGTTGGCTTGTTCCAAGGCAGAAACCTCAGGGTGAAAGGGCGTAGAGGAACAAAGATGCTCAGGACATAGCAACTGGGCAGTAAATCAGAGGAACAATGAGACAGAGAAAGGGGGAAGGACTATATATGGTACCCAAGGCCATTCCTCTATGACTCATCCCAGAACCCAGGAATGTGCTTTATAGTTTGTGACTTGTTTATTAATCTAGTCAAGTTGATATTACAATTAATGGTTACAATATTATATGATTATCATAAGATAAAAGCACAGTATTTGAAAAGACATAAATTATTGTTTTCAACTGATATGTATTTTTCCCAAAATTTTAATGGACTTGATTTACTTTCAGTAAACTCATAATTTCTGATCCCAACGATAAGAACCTCTTCAAAACTTGTTACTTTGTATAAGAAAGTTTGTGTCAAAACTTTTGTTTTTTTCAGCAACTCAAAATCTCAGCAATTATACTGAATGCTACAGCTCTTTTTTACTGTCAAATGTAATGCTAAAATTTTTCGTGGTTAATTGAAATAGATTTCAATTTCCAATGTGGTTTTTTTAGATCAAAGATTTCAAAACAACAGTCAAGTTCTAATTGCAGAATGCATGTGGCTTTTATTAGTGTTTTTGTATGTCCCCAGCATCCCAAGAAGTGATAATTATCCAATATATGGGAAAGCAGAAATTAGCAGTCAGATTTGGAGCTATATTAGGCAGGTGTTCCCCCACCTTTCTACAAAGTGATCTTTGGGATATATTTCCTCATTCCTTGAGGAAATCAACTCTAGGCTTCTAGAGCAACACTGATGGTGATCTGGTTCACACCAGACTGCTAAAACAGATATACAGTTAAGAGATTACCTGGCTGGAAAACTCCTGGTGCCACACAGGAGCAGTATGTGTAGCATGGGTGGTTTCTTGGGTATATATCCATATATGGGTATGCTAGGGTGAGACTGACCCTAATTTCTGACTTTTCTCTGAGAAGTCCTAGAAAAAACTTATTAAGTCATCTAATGGAGAACTCCAGCCCCATGGCCCAAATAGATCACCATTTTCACATACATTTCCAAGCCACTGATTGTACATCAATGGACCACTATTCACTAATTGGGAAGCTCTGTTATAAATCTTATAGAGGACAGTAACATATAGTAACATACTATAACATAGTAATATTAACAGTAATCTCCAGTGACTGATTGAGGGATTTGTGGGTTCCCAAAAATACTTAACACAATTGAAGATTATAAGTATAGGTTTATAAGGGTCAAATCAGAATTTCTGGAAGCTCAATTGTTGTCCTTATGGTCCAAAAGACTAATGAATTCCATAATACAACTTAGCCAGAACTTGTGCTGAATATATCACAACTGGGCTACAGAACACCATTAATCTCAGAATTATAGAGTGAGTAAGATTCGTAACACAATGTACTGAGCCCTAAATGATTTCCTTGGCCATCGCCCTCAGCTTCCCAGCGGAACCCACGTTGTGCCAAGTGCAATTAATTCTGTGGAATTTGAAGTGGCATTTACCAAGTTTTCTGGGGTTGATTTTCATATATCCTAAGACCAGCCAAAGGGACAGTTGTGTAACATGATCTGCAAAACTTCTAAAAAAAGTAAAATATATAACTGGCTAACATAAAAACTAATTGTAGGAAATATATGATAGAATTTCCTAGTATTTCAAATACCCTGTATTTTCCCTCTTATGTGGACACAATGAGAGGAGATGTTCAGATATGAAGGTTATTATTTTTCTTAATATTTATTTTTATCACTGTATATTATTTATACAGAATAATGAGTTTCATTTTGGCATATTTATACATGCATGTAACATACTTCGATTTTTTTCTACTGTCTTTTACCCTTTTGCCCTTTTCATGCCCCTCTCTTTGATTCCCATCCTCTTCCTTTCTACTTTCATGTAGACTCATTTATTTATTGATTGGTATATTTCTTTATTGATTTATGTATTTATTTATTTTAATTCTACATATAGGAGAAGACATGCAATATTTTTCTCTCTCGAGTCTGGTTTATTTTGCTTAATATGTAGGCCTCCAGTTCAATCCATTTTCTTACAAATTACATAATTTTTTTCTTCTTTATAGCTAAATAATAATCCATTATATATATATCACATTTTCTTCATCTGTTCATCTTTTAATAGTCACTTAGGATGTTTTCTGTAGCTTAGCTGTTGTGAATTGTACCACAATAAATATGGATGTGCAGGTATCTCCATGTTATGCTCATATTAAGCTCTTTTTTTCCATGTATCCTCACCAGCATTTAAGGATTTTTGTATTCTTGAGGACAGCCATTTTGATTGGGATGAGAGAGAATCTCAATGTAGTTTTAATTTACATTTTCTTGATGGCTAAAGGTGTTGAATATTTTTTATGTAATTATTGGTCATTTGTATTTTTTTCTTTTGAGAAGTGTATGTTCAGTTCATTTGCCCATTTATTGATTAGATTACTTGATTTTAGCAATTTTTAATTCTTTGTATATTCTGACTATTGATCCTCTATCAGAAAAGTAGCTGGCAAAGATTTTCACCCATTTGGTGGGCTATCTCTTCACTCTGTTTTCTTTGCTGTGCATAAACTTTTAAATTCAATGTTATCCCACTTGTTGATTCTTGCTATATTTCTTGTGCTCCTGGAATCCCATTCAAGAAATTGTTGCCTGTGCCTATGTGTTAAAGTGTTTCCCTTATGTTTTCTTCTGGCAGTTTCAAAGATTCAGATCTTATCTTTAATCATTTGATTCACCTTAAATCTATTTTTGCACATTTCACGTGCATTTCATGTTCTTTCTTGTTCACTATTCTTGATATTTTGACTGTAACATTACATGGAAGGGGGATTCTTTTCTGGTCATGTTTCTTTGAGGTTCTCAATGCCTCCTGTATCTGGATGTTGTTATCTTTCTCAGGACTTGGGAAATTTTCTGTTATTATTTCACCGAATAGATTTTCTATACCTATAGTCTCTATTGCAGCTCTCTCTTCCATTCTAAAAACTCGTAAGTGCCAAATATCCTTCCTGTTTTGCTTATACTTTAATTTCTTATATTTTAAAAATTTCCATCTGATTGTGATAATTCATTTACCTCCTAATTTCCAATCCCTGAAATTCTATCTTCTGCTTGATCTAGTCTATGTGTGAGGCTTTCCACTGAGTTTTAATTTGATTTATTGAGCTTTTTCTTTCCAGGATTTCTGGGGTTTATTTCTCCTTTTTCTTCCAGGATCTTTACCTCTTTATTGAATTACTCTTTTATGTCCTGAATTGTCTTACTTATTTCACTGTTTACTTCTATCCTCCTTGAGTTTGTTGATCATGTGTATAATCATTCTTTTGAATCATCTGTCTGATATTTAATCTATTTCAAATCATTGGAATTAGTTATGGAAGTATTAACTTTTGAAGAAGTCATGTTGCCTTTCTTTTCATATTTTATAAGTTTCCTATATTGATATTTGTGTATCTATTGGGATGGAATTCTCTTATCCTTTTATGTGCAGGCCTTCTTAGGAGACAAGCTTTCTGAGCTATGGGGTATGAGTCTGTTGTGTAGTGTTGAGTTTAGTTCTAAGTGGATATTAAAAGAAGCCTTTGTCCATAATTAGTGCCAATTGACACAGTGTATACAAGGTCAGAGCCTGAGTGACTGACTTTCTCTTGCAAGAGTGAGTTCTTTTTGGCCGTTAGGACAATTGCACTTTTAACAACAGAGTATGTAGATACTTCTCTGTGGATGCTTTTCCAATTTTCATGAGCATGTCCTGGGCTGGAGTCTTCATAGTGAGGTGTCTACAAATGTGTTGTTTCATTCTTCTTTGCTTTGGGGGTAATGTTCATAAGCTGGAATTCAGTTCTCCTTTAGCCATGCATACTGGGGGCCAGTTCGATGGTTGAGGGCTTTTATTTCTCCAGGGTTGAGTGGGACCAGGTTATGGCTGAAGTAAGGTGCAGTTTCTCTTAGCTGGATTGAGGGTGTAGCTCTGGCACAGCAACCGTCCATCATGCCTGTTGTGCACGATTTGGTACCCAGCAGAGCTCAGAAGGGAGCCAGCAACAGTCTCCACATACAAACAAACCAGAGCTAGCAGCACAGCAAAAATCAAATTAAAAACCATAACTACAACATGCATAACCATAAGAAAAGAATTGGGAAGAGAGAGTATACAAGATACTAAAAAGTTAAGATTAATAAAACAAAGCTTAACAAAACAAAAAGAAAAAAGAAAGAAAGCAGAGTGTAAAAAATGAGAAAAAGATGTAATAAATGAAGAAAATGGGAAAGAAGAACAAAGAAAGAGTGAAAATCCAATTGAAGAGAGAAATAACAACAGTAGAAGTAAATTTAAAATATGGAAAAATATGAAAAACAAAAAAAAGGGAAAACAAGGCAATATAGATGATAGAAAAAGGAGAGCTAGAGATAAAGGGGAAAGAAAAATGCCACAACAAAAAACAAAAGCTAAAATAAAATACTAGTCAGAATTTTTCCTGGTTAAGGAATTTGAGTTGGAAAGGTGGAGACCTCCAGATATAAATAGACAATAGGAAGCTGCTACAGTCTAGTTTTTCCTAACTTGCATCAAACTTATTGGGGCAGTTTGCACCCTGCTTTGCATGTTTCTCTCTGGGCAGACTGAGAAAGAATTGACCCCCTAAGATGCAGTTCCTGGACAGGCTTTTGTATGCACATCCCAGGGGCACAGCAGTGACTGACTGGCAGTAGGTGGCTGCACCTGGAATCCAGTCTCAGTGGCATCTGGAATGGGCAGGAGGGCCGCACATTTGTTATACCTGTTCAGTCTGAGTGACCAGCAGCATGGTAAATAAAGTGATCAACACAAACCCTTTTCACTGTTCTTGGCTTGACAGCCTACGAACTACGTATTGTGGGAATTCAACTTATCCTAAGGTTCTTGGCCTGCATTCTGGTCAGCTAAGCTTGTGTTTAGACTGCAGCATGCCCTCTTCAGTGTCTGTAACTTGGTGGCTTGTGCTTTGCCCCAGCTGGGCATATAATTAGCCCTGATGAATTTTGAGATCACATCCATAGGAAGTGGCAGATGGCTAAGCAGTAGTAACACAGTCACTGTCCCTGAGAGGCCTCATAGGGTAAGAAGGGGGAGAGCAATGAAGCCATTGTGTTCTGTAGTGGGAAGATGGTCATGAGGACAAAGTCCTCTGTCTTCATTCTTTGCAAATCTACACTGTTCTCAAGCATACTGCTTTTGCTTCTAGTTATTGAGGGCATGGCCACCTGCACTTTCCCTTCCTCCCTCCATCATGACCTGCCTGGCTCACTGTTCAAATGTTCTGGCAGGTCATTGTTTCACACTCCTCTCAACGGAGGGAGGATGTCTTTCATGGTTTTTTGCCTCATGCATACAGCTGGACATCTACTGGAGCCCTAATTGTGAGCCCTAGAGGGAATCAGTCTCTAATAATAGAACCCCTCTTAAGATAGCTTCTGGTTATAGCCCTCTGAGAGTTTGCTCAGTGCAATCTCAGGTTGTTGTGTGGTACAGTGAATTTAAGATCTAATTCCCAAGTGAGGGTAAAAGCTTATATCGATGAAAGCTTTCCCTTACAGATAGGACCACTGACCAGTGTGCAATATAGGGTGTGGCTTGAATTGACAGCTTAACTTATGCTTGCAACTTTGAGTTACCTGTCCCCAGCCTGGGAGCTGAGGTTGAAGTTGAATTGCTCCATACCTGTCTCTGAATTGCTTTTCCAAATTTCCAGGTTGTTTAGGTTCCCTTTCACTTCTCTATTGGTTTCCAAAACTCTTCTTCACTTTGCTGAGTAGGATACACTTACTCCTTTGTTGAGCTGGCTTTTCTCAATTGCAAAGTTATACAACGGTTACTTCCATTCTTCCATTTTCTAGAGGAATCTTCTCTCTCAGAAGTTCAATACATAGATTTCACTGTTTGATTATTAAAATGGAGACCTCATCAAGATGAATTTAGATGCAGGAGATTATGTTAAAAGTGCATTAGTCTTTCCATGAACTTGGTTCCTCAATCCCTGCAGACATAAAAATGAATTTATTGTCCTGTGTGTGTGTGTGTGTGTGTGTGTGTGTGTGTGTGTGTGTGTGTGTGTATGTTTGAGAGGGTGGTTCTGGGATTGAAAGCCGGGTCTTTCATATGTTAGGCAAGTGTTTTCAAATGTCTTATCTGAATCTGAATGTAGTCAGAAGATTCTTCTGGTAACTGCAAGGTTTTAATATCACTACTCTATGAAGTTGGCTTATGTTCTAGAGCTGAGGCATATTCTGCTTCCTTGATACTCTGAACTTTCTGGGTTAATTGAAAATTATCATTATCATGGAATCAGGAACTGACATACTATAAAAATGAGTGCTAGTAAGAGATTAATTAAAAGACAGAGAGCTATTTCAGAAATATTAAGTCAAGAGGCAACGTACTTCCTGAACTATCAAAACAGTGCTAGAATCAGTTCACATAGGACAAGCTATTGAGAAATGTCTACAAATCTCTGTGTTTTGGGAAACTAGAGGTCCACTCTTCTTAAGATCAATTCCTTATCATTTCACACTTTATGGGCATTAGTCATGCAGGAACCATTAAAAGGCACCTGTGATTTTGCAACTATAGTATATATATCTTTGTATGTCCCTAAAGTAGAAGGATCAAAGGATTGCCTCTCTCTAAGGTCCTTCCTTTGCCCTTCTCTCTACCACAGCAGTAGGCACTGGTAGATACCACCTGAGAATGTACTGAGTTTTTACTCTTTTTTAAAAATTAATTCTATTGGTACATTTTAGGTATACAGTATAATGACATTCATCATTGGAAATTTGCACCTTTACATAATCTCTCTTGGTTCTTATTTTTCCCCCATTCCCCTGCCCTCTCTTCAATCCCTCCACCCTTCCCTATTTACAAAGATGTCATTTCCATTTTTTCCTTTTCTCATATTAATTCCATTCCCTTCTTTCCTTTCCCCAGTCCCTCCCACTTCCCCTTCCCCTTTGGACCTTTTCTTCCTACTTCACATTACCTATTATACCTTTTGATCCTTATTTGCACTTTTCAATTTCTCACACCAGAGAAACTATTTGGTATTTACACAACCTGCTGGAAGAGAGGTTAGGTAGAACTCTTGAAGACATTGGTGTAGGAAAAGATTTCATGAACAAAGACCTCAGTTGCACATGAACTAGCACAAAGAATCAACAAGGGGGATCTCTTCTTATTAAAAAGCTTCTGCACAGCAAGGGAAATCACCAACAGTGTGAAGAGACAACCCACAATGTGGGAAAAAATTTTTACCAGCTGTTCCTCAGATATAGGTCTGCTGTCTAGAATATATAAAGAATTTCAAAAAATCAGACCTCCCAAGTTTTTGCTCTTTATTGTCAAGAGTTTGTTATTTTGAGACTTCTCTAATGTTCCCGTGATTTGAGAGCCAGCTCTTTTTGCTTACTGGAGAAGTGTTCTAATTTGCTTTTTTCCAAATCAAACTTAGGATGAATGGTTTCAGTTTTTATTAACTTGAGATTGTAGCCTTGATAATTGTGTATTTTGTCATATAATTATACTGATGTAAAGTTATGTTGTTACATTTAAAATTCTGCATGAAATGCCTCATATCATTTTTAGAAACTTAAGAAAGGATAGTATAATATTATGAATGTCTTTCTTCCAAAAACAGTTTCTAACCACAATGCAATCTCCCTTGATAAAGGAATTCAGGGTAAAGGGCTTCTCATCATTGTAATTTCATATCAAATATTTCTCCTTGTGAGCTCTTTTAACATTTAAGATAAAAATAATTGTGCCTTCTACTGTGGTCCATGTCTGCCTGTTTCTGTCGTAATATTTAATATTTACTATACCAAACTGCAGTTGTTTGTATGATTTGTGTTCTCATTAGATTGTGAACTCCTAATGGGCAATATCTTATTTTTCTTGGTATTCCCAGGGTCTAGCACCCAGACAGGAATAATAAGAGCTTAATGGGTGGAAGAAAGAATGAAATAATTAATCTGTTATGAGCCCTAGTGGAAAAATTTTAGCCACCTATCTTCTAAAGAACTTTAGCATTATCAAGGGGCTATGGTTTGAATGTTCCTTCTGAAACCCATGTTGAAATTTCATTGCTGTTGTTGTAGTGTCAGGAGGTGGAATCTTTAAGAATGATTAAGTCATGAAGGCTCAGTATTAATTTATGAATTAATGCCATTATCAGGGAGAGGTGGGTCCCTGATAAAAATGATGAGTTTGGCCTGATTTTTCTCTCTGTCTTGTCTGGCTTGCTTGCTTTTCTGCCATGTTGTGACAGTATGGAGCCTCTCACCAGATACTATGCTTTGACTGTGGGCTTCCCAGACTCCAGATTTATTTTTTTATAATTTATCCAGTCTATTCCATTGTGTCATGGCAGCAGAAAATGGGTTAAAACACAGGTGTGAAGCCTAAGAATATTTTTTTTGATGGATCAGTATGTTGTTCATGTAAACTTAAATACAAAGAAAGATATTAGATGCTGAACATTTTTCTTTTCCTTCAACCTTCTACTTGAAAGACTGCAATTCTTATATCTTATTTTGGTGGTTAAGTTAGATTTAGAACCTTGAATGATTCTCTGATATGCAAATCAATTTCTAAGTATACTGTCATTATTGTATTTAAATAAGAGATAATGGGAGAATGGATCTTGAGATTTGATAGATTTTATTTCTAATATAAAATATATTAAAAGCTACTAATATCTGCTTTTATGTAATTTGGTAAAAATTATTTCCTGAAGGAGATACTAAAAAGGTTTTTAAAAAGTTTATACTTATTTTTTTGAAAAACTATGCCAAAGCTATACTACTTTTTAATAATTCTAAGAAATTATTCAGAATCTAAATTTAAAATTAGAAAAGAATTTGGATTTTTCTTCTCTCTCTTACTCTGTTATTTTATGTAAGATCTCTGAAAGGTATCTAAATTTTTAAAAGAAATTGCAAAATAGGGGCCGGGGTTTAGCTCAGTGGTTCCGCTGCCTGTCTGGCAAGCGCAAGGTCCAAAGTTCGATCCCTGGTACCAAAAAAAAAAGGGCTGGGGATTTAGCTCAGTGGTTTCGCCTCCTGCTGTGCAATCACAAGGACCCGAGTTCGATCCCCCGTACCAAAAAACAAAAAAACAAAAACAAAACAACAAAAAAAGAAATTGATTGCAAAATAGTAAGGGTTGACCACCAATTCTAGTTATGATATAGTCTAATGCCTTGTATTTGTTTAGTTAAAAATATTAGTCCTAAAAGACTTCATGTTTCCTTTTGTTGCATTATTTATTAACTTATTTTCCATTTGGTTGGGATCATATTTATTGAATCATTCAGATCACAGATTATGAAACTAAAAGCATCTGTAAATGCAAACAAGACACTCGATAATTTAAAAAGGAGAAATCTTGATCTTCAGAGTGCTTTCAAAGACATTTTTAAAATAAGATAACTAGGTTTTAGTGCAGATAGGTGAAAGTCATTTACTACTATTGCTTATTTTAATTTCATGTATTAGTCACTTTCCTGCTACTGGGACAAAATACCTGGAACCCACAGTTTAAAAGAAGAAAGGCTTATTTTGGTTTCAAAGGATTTAGTTTGTGGTTGGCTGGCTCCAAGGAAGAAATGGCATGGTGGAAGGCTTATGTAGAGGAAAGCTGCTTAAGTCATGGAAGCCAGGAAGCAGAAAGAGAAGAGAAGAGCCATGGACAAGAATATACTGTTCCAGGTCATATCCTCAGTGACCCACCTCTTTGTACCAGGCTCTATACCCTAGCAACACGATTAGTTACAAATTCATCAATGAATTAATCTATAGAGGAGTATGGTGCCCCTGTGAGCTAAATCACCTTTCAAAAGCCCTGCCTCTGAATACATGAGACTTTAGGGGAACATTTTACATTTTATAACCTGAATTTCAGACTATATCTGGAAATTTATTTCTTTTTGGACTTTTTGCTAATATGAAAATGAAATCACTGTGGTAGAATCTGGAATCTTTTTTCCTCATCATGATTTATTGTAGGTTCCATATGGTAAGTTCAAATATCTTCTATGTTCTGATTTACTTGGAAGAAACACCTGCCTTTCTTTCAGTGTACATAGAATCCACAGAGTGGGTTTCATTGGCTTTGGTAAGTTCATGTGCCATTTCTGAGCCAAACTCAGAAATTTTTCACCAGGGCAGTCGGCTAGATCACTTAGCCAGACCCAAGTTACATGTCTCATTCCTAGAACTGGTAGTTTACTGACTTCTACAAAAAGTATATAGATTCATAGAAAAGCAGTTATAATCATCCATGGAAAGACCAAAGTCAGAATTTTCTCGGATGACCAAGAGGGGCAATAGACATTAGAGAGAAAATATAATGAATATAATCATTGTTGCAAATAAAGTGGATAAACTCATAAATAAAACAGTATTGTAGTTCAGTAAATGTTTAAAGTCAAAAGAAAGTGTAGAAAATATACTTTAAGAAATATTCATTTGAAAGTTCTATATAGAGTTAGCTTTCAAATGGGAGGGAGACTTAATTGGTGTATTACGTGCTTAAGTATCTTATTAACTCTTGACATAAGTAGTATTGTATATTGTTTTTCTTTTACAGACGACAAGTTCAAGTCCAGAGAAGTAAGGTAATTTAGCAACAATGGTGGTTGGTATTTATTAATACTTTCTGTATGTTAGAAACTCTAATAAGGATTTTTTTTGGATATAGGTATATAATATTTATTAATCATCAACAGTATTTTAATGATAAAGAAATGAAGAAATAGGGAGGTCGCGTAATTCAGCCAGGGTGGCATTTTAATTAGCAGCCTTGTGATTTGAACTTGGAGAGATTGAGTCATAAACCATGGATCCAATCTAAACACCAAACAGTTCTTTTGAGTGACTTACTCAAGGTTATATGGCCAGTATATGATGTAAGTTGCTGGAATCCTTGTTCTGACTTGTCTATCTGACAAGCCTATGATCATTTTCTGTTATTGTTCCTTGTAAAATTTAGATAGAAATTAAATAAGAGGTAGAATATTTAAGTATTGTAATGCTTAGAGCAAACCAATGTTCTCAAAGCCAACTATCCTCAAACGAGATCATACAACTGGAAAGGCAGGAATATATCTTATTCAGTGATTTGTTATTAATTTCCATTTCCCATATTGATGAACCAGAGTTTCCTTTCCATATATTCTTTTTCACGTATTTATAGAAAAGCTGCCACAATTCCAGATAAGTTTTTTTCTGGTTTCTATCAGAATTTGACACAGCCATATTTCCCTTAGTCTGAATTCTTTGATTCCAAGCCTTTAGCCTTGGGCTCTCTATACATTCTTGCAGGAATCACTAGGTAATTCAATAAACCAACATATAACAGGATTCATGAAATATCTGCCTGCTAGAATATTAGTATTTTCAACATTGTCTTAGCTCTCATTTATTGAAAGGAAAAGACTCTAATTCAAACATGGTGAGAATAATTCTATGGTATAAGGCAGTGGTGGTGAACACATGTCACAGTGGGCTGTTTGTATCATTGGAAGCTCTAAGAGGTTCATCTTCACTCTATAAGGTCTCCCTCAGTGAAACTACCAGGGGATTACATTGGATTTCACAGGGATATTCTCGAGTCCTTTTATAGATTTTAAAAAACCTGAATATTAGTAGTAAGCTTCCTTTACTTCTATTCAAATCAACAACAAAAAAATAGCTTGAGAGATTTATAAAATGAGAAGTTAGAAAATGTTAGTGGTTAAAAGATGGCTTATCTAAGCAAGTACTTAGTATACTGAAATTATTCCATACTTAATTGTGTAATAATTCTATATGTAACTTTTGTTAATGAGAATATGGAACAACTTACTGCTGGGCCACATTTTTTGAAAATTAAAATACTGATATTTTCATTTTATAATTTCATTTCTTTTTTCAGTCATTGGTTTTTTGAATAGATATAGCAACTCAAGTTTAGATGATGCCAAGTCAATTCATAAGATAACTGTTTCTAATTTTAAAGTCTTTACAATCTAGTAGAGTATAGGACACACACATCAAAAATTAAATTATAGTAGAAGAGAGGTATAAAATTTCAGCAATTGTAGCTTAAATACAAAGGAACCAACAAAATCTTTATTGTTCTTCTCTGGGGTTTCTCAGAGTCCTGTCAGAGATTGCTTTCAGAGGTGGAGGGTAGGAAAGGTAGGAATGGAATTAGCCTGCCAGGTGAAAACCCTTCTTATACTTTAGCCATAGGAGCTGCACTTTCATCTACTGTATATAAGATTTGATTTGAACAAAGAATTTCAGGATTACAAAGGTGTAAGACTCACTGACCTAATATAATTCCTAATATTTTATAGATGAGATAGTTGCTTGAAGTCAGCATTTATTACAGGGCTAGCTTGAAACTGATTCTATTAATGTCCTAGTATTGTTCTACTATGCTATTTGTGAATGCTAGCATTTGAATATCAGCCGTGAAATGTTTTGTAGAATTAGATTTTATTTTTAACATGCTTTATATAAATATGATAGGTGTTAAAATGTATTGCACTCTTTTTCATCTAAATAATTAGCATATAAATTTTCACTATCCTTTCCAGTCTCCTATGTATAAAAAGTATCTTAATTACTTAGACACAATATGTGGCAACCACAACTTAAAGGAGTAAAGGTTTATTTTGGCTCACAGTTTGTAGAGATTTCAGTCCATAGTCAGCTGCTCTCAGTCATTGCTGCATGGCACAGGGGCATGGCAGAGGAGAATTGCTCATGACATGCCAGGCAGAAAGAAGAGAGAATGAGATTAAGGAGGGGGGAGGGAGTTATACCATAGCAGGCCACGAGTGACCCACCTCTTCCAACACACTTCGCTTGCCTACATCACATTTAGCTATAAAATCATCAGTGGACTAATCCACTGATAAATATCAAGCCCAAATGATCCAATCACTTCCGAAAGCCCCTCCTATGAATGCATGAGGCTTTGGGGGTACTTCTATATACAAACCATAATAATAAGGAATTTTCATATAATTTTAATTATATATATATTTGCTTTCTGTTTCTTAACTTATGATAAGTATTTCTTCATTCTATCAAAACCTTTGCATTTGTACATTTTCATTGTACAATGTCTCATTGGTTGGCACAGCATACTTTAATTTTTTACATTCTATCGGACATTGAGGATTTCTTTGCAATTGTGTTTCATTCATAGATCTTTTCTCTTTTAGATTAATTTAAAAAATAAATGGTGAAGAGTGAGCTTAATATATTAAAAAGATATCAAGAAACTTTAATCTTTATATATTGTTTTCTGAAAGTGTTGTATACATATCTATTTACCATTGCCTCTGACCTGTAGATATTCATCAATCTTTTGAAGTTTTGTTAATTTCTTTAGGTATCACTGTACTGATGTTTTGATATTATGTTTTGATTATTAATGAAGATTGTTATTGTTATCATTATATTTATGTATGGATTATCCTTTGGGTGAATGGTTCAATAGTCTTTTTTATTTGTGGTTCTCTTAATTTGTGAGAAGTCTTTAAATGTATTATTTCACTATGGTTATGTTCATAGTCACCGTATGATATTTTTGGCCAGTCACTTTCACATGTGAAACTCAATTTCTCACTATTAATGTTTTTATAAACTGGGCTTTAACAGTGAAATATTTCTTTTTCCTTGTTAGAACCTGTCCTATTTTGATGAAAATGAGAGTATAATTTTAATGAAAGATTTAGTTATATATTCTAATAAATACAGACTATTAACTTTTGCAAGAAGAATTTTGGCAACTAGCAACAGAATTTGAAGAACTTACATGTTTTCAGCCCTGCTATACCACTTCCCACATATAATACCTCATCTTCATAGCTAGCTTTATGCTATTTTTACTAGCAATTTTTAAAAAACAAATTCAGAATGATGACAGTTATAATCTTATACTTTCGTCATTTATAGTTTTGCTTCACAAATTACCAAAATTAATTAAAAAATTATTCCAAAATCCCTGAAAGAATGGTTTATCTAAACATAATAGAGAGAGGAAAAAGTAGGAAATCAAATAGGTCTATATAGATAATTCTTAAGTTATGTTAAAATTGGTAAAGTTGGGAAAGATTCTTCATTTGGTAATAGTCTTTTTTGATAAACAAACAATGGAAAAACAAATAAGCACCCTCTTTTCCTTTTTGTCTTCTCCTAATCCTACAAAACAAAAAAGAGGAGGATTTAAGAAATTGACACTAGTGCAAATACTATCCCATTGGCATTTTAGAAGTACTAGAAATATCAAATCTCATTGGAGCATGTTCAAAACCATATATGCTTGCTACTGCAACTGCTACAGTGAAATAATTTTTTTGAGGTTAGTGACCCCTAACCTGAATTTCTTATCAGCTGCTTCCATGAAATGAAGTTAAAGTCTTTTCCATTGCTGTGAGGTTAATAGCATTTTCAGATTCTAATCTAGTCTGTGGAAAATTGTCTTTTTAAAAAATTAATCAATAATACTCATTTTTGCACCAGTATGTCAGGCAAGGCAAAGTATACCACACAAGGCATTTCTGTCGCTAACTGTACTATAAGTATACATTCCTACATAACAAAAGTCAATAAACTTGCTATGCTTGCAGCATTGCCATTTGTTTGTGATTTTAATTCAGTCACATATTAAACACAGCCTAGAAGATTTGCTGGGCAAGGACATTAAATTCTCCTGAAGTAAATATTTTCAGAAAAAGTCTCAAATACATTTTCATGTCTGAATCCTGACTTTTTATCCTTAGAGATACTGCAATAATGCTCTCTGATGACAATTTATGTTTGGTGCCATGAAATAAATAACCAATTCACCTATTTATTTCCAAAATGGTCTGGAGGTCACATCAAATCAGATCTATTTGAGTAAGAAATGAGAGAGTTGTTTGGAAAATTGAATTAGATAATCATAGAAAAGCATAAAGTTTTATTGCAGAACCGTAGTAGATACTAGCAGTAATGAACTTTGTTAGTTATTGTTACTTTAATTACATCAAAGAGTAATATAAATTATACTTGGGACTCCAGATAGGGCAATATTAAGCATAAACTTTTTTGCCATTAATCCCACCATGCTATACTGGCAATAAATGCAAATGTTTCTTTTTAAAAGAGAAGCAATTTGGCCAGAAATGGACTAAATGTTTAATATAATTACTCTTGAAAGAGACTATTCATTATACCGGCCATGGACTAGCATTTCTAGTTCAATTCAATTGAACCCTTAATATGGGTCAGAAATGATACTTTAGATATCACTGTATCCCAGAAAGAAACAAAATATAACCATTACTTCCTGTCTTAAAGGAACTGTAATGAACTATGGGAGACAGAAATAGAAATTAATTATACTATAATGTGGTAATGTAATCATACAATATGTGAGTTATTTAAGGGGACAGAATGATTATTATTGGCAAGATCAGGAAAGGCTGCTTGGAGCAGTATTTGAAAGATGTAAGTCAGGAAGCATGTTGCCAAGAAAGGGTAAATTTTTGCAAAAGCTTGGGAACTGGAATAAGCATGGTGTTTAGGAAAAATTAAGGTAGCTTCAGTGGTACATGTGAGATGAAGATAAATTAAGAGAGATAAAACTGGACTATTAAACACAGGCTTGATTTTGCAAGTTTCTGACTGTGTTATGTAGTTTGAAGATCATTTCAATTTCAATGGGGAACCACTGAAGGGTTTGAAGCACGAGTTAGAGCTCATTGATCATCCTTAAATTGTATAATGAAGACTCTTAATTCCAAAATGTGAAGAAGGGATTGTGGGGGGTATGTGTGTGTGTGTGCAGGAATGGGTTTGTAGTTACTTTACTGTATTCTTTTGAAGAAATGTGTAAAGTCAAAAGTGATGACAATTCCTATTTAATAAAGGATCATTGATCAATGATTTCAGGCAATGACAGTGTTTATTTTTATCTTTGCATGGAGAATTTCTAATGAGCTCTCACTGGTAAGATGACTTCATACTTTGGTGCTATTTTCTTATTCTAAAAGATTATATCAATGTCAATTTAAGGATACACTCTATTACATTAATGATAATTATACACACAGAGCAATGTATAATACATTTATAAATTTGTGAGAGAGGCAAATATTATAGAACAGTTTGATCAGTCTGATTTTCTGGTTTGTGATTGAACATAACTTGGAGAGGAGGGATATTCTAAAGGTGGTGACTTAAAGGGTACAGGAGATTCAGCCTGAACCACTTCTGGCTTAGAAAGCCTTTGGGAGCCCAACTGTCTGTTAGAGTAGTCTGATGATCCCAAGGTTTGGATTTGACAAAGGTTTTCCATAGCATCTCTTAGGCTAGAACATTGATGCCATTCAAGTCTCCTCATTGTATTCTGGTATAGTTGTGTATCTCAGAGAGGGGCTGGGAACTGGTCCCAAATATAGAGAAGGTTAGACCTTTTTTTTGATCTTCCATGTCAAGTTGTTGTTGGTGTAAGTTGCACTGGCAGCTTGTGCGTTTTTAAGATAAAATGCTTTTTATTTTTATTACCACTTCCAAGGCTAGTTGTGGTTTTATGTTCCCAGTCACAGACAATGGTACTTTAAATACTTAAGTACACCAGACTTATTATATATAAGAACCTAAGGATATAGACAAATTAGTTCTAATAGATAAATGATTAAAATGGGTCTAAAAGTTGAGCGAAACTCAAGATTTTCTTAGGGTAGAAAACTTTAAGGGGTGAATTTTGGCCATGGTAGTAAAATAATTTTGAACCCCGATAAAAAGTCAGTAAGATTTAATATGACCTTTGTGTTTTTTCTTTATCAGGATTCTTTTGTAATACATCTGGAAATTTTCAGTCTTAGTTAATTTTCTCATTTCTGAGACCAAATACCCAACATCCAGAGTTAAAAAAGGAAAGGTTTATTTGGTTCACAGTTTATAGGGGTTCCAGTCCATAATTGGCTGGCTCCAAGGCAAGGTGGCCTGGCCGAGAGGCATCACAGAGAAGAAACAGCCCATGGCGTGACAAGGTAGAAGGCAACAAGCAGCAAGCAGCAGTGAGGAAGTGAAACAGCAGAAGCAGCAGCAACAGCCTCTTTCTTGTCCCTTTATATTCTATCTGGGCTGTAAGATTATTGATTGGTGCCACCCACACTTAAGGTGGGGCACATTCAATCTCAGAGTCACATCCTTAATCCCAACATCATATCCTTAATTTCAGCATCACACACCCCAGATCCAGCCACCTCCAAAAAGCCCCATGTATGACCAAATGAGGCTTTGGGGGATATCTAGATACAAGCCATAACACTAACTTTTAAGCTCTCAGCTTAGATTTTGCCTTCTTAAGGGAGATTTTCCTATTTCATTGTGGTGTTTCCCCATCCATCCTTTATCACTACATTAGCACATTATACTGTTCTATAATGATATGTTTATATATGTTATTTCATACTGTGAGCTCCTGATATTGGGTGCCATGTCTTGCTCCTCTTTCTGACACGTAGCATAATGGCTGCCTACAGGAGGTATTAAAAACATGGTAGGTTTACTGAATGTATCAAGTATTTCTGTCTTTTTTTTCTTTATTTTGGTACCGGGAATCAAACTTGGGTTCTTACACTTTCAAGGCAGGCGGTGGAACCACTGAGCTAAATCCCCAGCCTGAAGTATTTCTGTCTTTAAGGACATATTAGATCCAGTGCTTCCATCTAGTACCTCAATGTCCAGAGATATAACAGATGTTTGATATTCTTTCATTTAAAATTATTTAATATATATGTACCAATAAAAAATTAAAAATCATTTAAAAGTGGCCTTAAAAACCACCTTAGTTGGGCCAGGGATTTAGTTCAGTGGTTCTGCCACCTGCTTCACAAGTACAAGGTCCCGAGTTTGATCGCTGGTACCAAAAAACCCCACAAAAAACCTTAGTTACGAGCACATGTTTAACTACTTGCTAAAACTCTATTAGTCATGTAAAACCACAAATACAGAGTAAAACTACAAACAATTCATGAGAGTGAAGTAGTTCTCATAGTGGTCATTTGGATGAGACAGAGAAGGGATATGATCAAGTAGAGAGCCTGAATGAGTGTGCTACTATATTGGCAATGTTTTTATAAGCAGGGGTACATAAACATATTCTCATTGTAATATTTTGCCTGCATTTTTGCACATGATTTTTGCTTATGAACAGAAAGTACTATACTCCTCTGAGTGGAATCTTCCTATCATATGATATTGTGTATTAAATATTTTAAATGAGAACTAAAGACAGCAGATCTGTAGAAATATTGGCAGCTTTTGATATTTTTACCCATAAAAATTGCATTTGGGATATAGACTTCAAAACTGCATTTGGGATATAGAGTTCAACACTTTCTCTGTATATTTTCTAAATACTCAAAAATTAGTAGGCTCATTTGTATGAGGACCTTTTGATAATATTTTCCTTAGCTTTAGATGTATTGACATTTTTTCTTTTTTTTTTTTTGGTATTGACATTTTTTCTAGGTCTTGATATTATGAAGTTTGGTACATGTCTAGCTTTCTTTTTTCCTCTCTATTTAAAATATAATTATAGAAATGGAATAGCTAATTTAACATGTAAATATTTTACTAATAAAATAGTAAAGATAGCAAAAGAACAAAGGGAGGAAAACTGGCTCTAAAGGATAAGGAACACATCAAGGAAGAAGCAAAACCTGAATTGGCTTTTGAAGAATGAATAGAACTTTGTAAAAAGGTCATGGAGTATGGCATCAAAAGCATTCGATACTAGGACAAATTTAGTGCAATGGATCAGAGATGTAAAAGGACAAATGACATGGCTAAAGAACTTAGGTTAACTAGAAATTGATGGAGTATAAAATGTAAGTTAGAGATAATATTCAGAAGAAAGTAGAAATCAGAAAATGAAGAAACTTATGCCTATCAAGGAGCCTAGACATTAATTCTTAGTAATGTAAAAACTGAAGATTTTTGGGTGATTGGCTCAGATTTCTGTGAGGTTAGATTGGATTTGTAGGATAAGGTAATTTAAGGAGGGGAGTTATGTGGTTGTGAAAAGTCTGGGGCTGCGAGGTAGGGATGTAGCTCCGTGGTAGAATGCTTGTCAGTGCCCTATGTTAAATCCCCTGCAATGCAGAGATAATGAGATTTAGGTTCAAAAAGGGGAGGATGATGAGGAGAAGAACTGAAGACTGAGACTTAGACAGCAAGAGGGATGCAGATGGGAGAGCAAGAGATGGTGGGGGCAATGACCCAGGAGCAGAAGTGGGTCAATGAAGTCAAATACTTTCACGACCCATTATTAACTCACATACAACTATTGAGAAGTAATATTTTGTTGCTGAAATTTGTCATACAAAATAGAAGAGTAAATCTGAATCATTTAAAAATATACACTACATAAACACTTGAAAGACATAAAGATGAGTATTATTTTCAAAAGGAAATCTCTTGCTAAGAAAAAGTATTGCTTGCTATTTCCTTCATTCTAAATCACAATATTAATTGACACAGTTATTTATATTTACTAATGTCTCCGGAAACTTTTTTCGTCTACTTAACGTATTAAAATTCAGATAGCACAAGATGTGATGATTTGATTTTTTTTTTGCCACTCTCTGATTTCCTGTTATATCAGTCACCTTTCTTACTGTTGGGACATAATACTCAACACCCACAATTTTATGGAAGGGAGGTTTAATTTGACTCACAGTTTCAGGGGATTCAGTCTATGATCAGCTAGCTCCAAGGCAGACACATCATGGTGAAAGATCATGGCAAAGGTGTTTACTTCATGGTGACCAGAAGCAGAGCAAGGAAACTGTTCTGAAGAAGGGAACAAAGATCAGACATAGTACCCAGTGGCACACCTTTATGACCCACCTACATTCACCCAGAAGTCTACTTTAATCTGCTAAGTGTTTCTTGCTCTGGTCAAGTTGACAGTGATGGGACTAATGAACACACCTGTTGTTCACTCTAATTGTTTAAAAGTTTTAAATATCTTTATCTAGTTGAAAATGTTGTGTTGGTAATTAATGCAAATGTCCTGTCTCCCAGTTAGTAGTTGTGTTTTTAATTGAAAATATTTTATATATAGTTGAAAAAATGGAATGATCTAGAATTATAAAAGAAATTAAACTCTGTATGTATAAAAATAGATAAATGGCTCTTTTTGAATGGGAGAATTAAGGACTATTTCTGAAAGGAAAAAGTGCCACTCTCTTGGCTATAAATGCTTTTCTTATGTTTTCAGTACCTACTTATCTGAAAGGAGATTTGAGTTCTGTGAGGTAAAAAGCATTAGTGAAACCATTAGAGAGGTGCACACCACTACCTTTTTTGCTTTGAGGTCTATTCTTAAACTAGGAGAATATGGAGATATGACTAATCTAACTAGAGAGAAATTGATTGTAAGTTGAAGAATCAAGTACATTGCATTTTGGGGTCTGTATGGTTAGAGTGAAATGTTAATTGGACAGATAACATGTAGTGAGGTAAGATATAAATCATATATCCTAAGATTTTAATTTGTTACTTTAAAAATGAAATTATATTTGATATTTTAAAAAATAATTCTATTACATTTTAAAATAATTTTCAAAAAGTAAATAAGTTCAGATTAAAATGCTGATAATTCATTCTTTTAAATCTATGAGAAAGTGAACCCCCAGAACCAGCAGCCCAGCACAGTACTGGGAGAAAAGAATGGCAGGTTTCTTGAATAAATGAAGTGACTACCTCTTGGATAAAGCAAATTGACGTCTGGTTGAAGAAACTGCAGCACTAAACACTACTTCCACCTAGTGGCAATCTACCTGTAGTGCATAGGCAATTAAAAATGAAATATGAACTCCCTCTGAAAGGGATAATGTCGTTTTGACCTCTCATAGAATGAGCTTTTGACTACATTAAATTTTATCTTCAATATTATAACGTTTATTGGAGAATCATCCCTATAAAATTCAATTTTTCAAATTTTCTGTGAAAATGTCATTGAGATTTTTCATGGCTGTTATGACTCGATTTACCTCATTTGAAGCTAGTCTTAAGAAAATAGTGCTAGGAAATGAAAACAAAGTTTACAGATAAGAAAAAAAGTATAAATTGCTAATAAGTACGTGGGCACATTTTAACTTCATTGAGTAGCAAATAAAAACATATTAAGATACTATTTTTCTTTATCAAAATAATAGTTCAAAAATATTCTGTTGTAAGGAGAAAATGATGGAGACTCCTTCAAAGCTTGGTGGAGAAGTAATTTGGCACATTTTTTCTTTAATTTTTAAACTTTTATTTGCAAATAATTTCAAGCTTATAGAAAAGTTGCAAGAATATGAGTACAAAGAACAGTTGCATAAATGTGTTTTCTGGAAATCATTCCCTGTTAGTTGATAGTGGTCTTCCTCCATTCTGTTGCACAGCTTCATAGCAACTAACAATTAGTTCGAATAGATAAGCATATGAAGAATCTTTAAAATGTTTATATACCTTGACCAAGTAACTTCAGTTTTAGGAATTGCTCTTAAAGAAAATTCTTAGAGATGCAGATAAGAGTTTATGTACAAAGATGTTCAATAAAATATTATTTGTAATGGTAAAAATTTAGAAATAATCTGCATAACTTACATTAAAATATGTCAATGTGCTAAATCCATATAATGAAGAATTATTCAGTAGATATTAAAAAGAATCATATCAAGTGAATCAAACAGATTATGAAATTATGTACTTGTATCCACTCATGTAAAATGCACAGAAAAGAGATTGTAAAGGAAATATACTGAAGTGATAAAAATGTCTGCTGAAGGGCTGGGGATTTAGCTCAGTGGTTTTGCCACCTGGTGTGCAAGTGCAAGGACCTGAGTTCAATCCCCGGTACCAAAAAAAAAAAGTCTGCTGAGGGTAAGATTTCTGATGGTTCATCCTGCCTTTCATTTTTATAATTTTTTAATGATCTATAAGTTATCTTTAGTGAACATATATTCATATTATTTTTGAAAAATTGGGGCTGAGAATTTAGCTCAGTGGCACCACACCTGCCTGGCAAATGTAAGGTCCTGAGTTCAATTCCTGGTACCAAAAAGAAAGTTCTGGGCCAGGGATTTAGCTCAGTGGTTCCACTGCCTGCCTCGCAAGTGCAACTGACCCCCCCGACCCCCCAAAAAGTTCTAAAAAAAATTGAAATCAGCAATCTACTATTATAAGAAGTCTTTTCCCTTTAGAAATTGGAATATTTCCTCATTGTGGATCATTATAGATCTTTATTATATTGCATTTATCTGTTTTCCTGGTTGTCAGAAACCAAGATTAAGGTCTTTCAAAACAACTTTCAAAGAAAACCTTTACGATTACACTTGAGTTTTTTTGTTTCTCTTGATTTTTAAATGTCTTCTTTTCTTAAACCTTATTTTGATGTCTTTTGTTCCAAATAATTTCTAATTATTTTTTTAAATGTTAGGATGAGCAACTTACTGACTTATTAAGACCCAGTCTCAAACAAAACAAAGCAAAGCAAGGCAAAGCAAAGCAAAACAAAATGGCTAGGGAGGTAGCTCAGAGCAAAGGCCCTGAGTGCAATCCCCAGTACTGAAAAAGTGGTGGAGTGGAGTATAAATAAATAGAATGTAAATATAATTACTGTACAATTGTCCAAAACATGATGAGTAAATATTATAAATTCTTAATAGATTTATTTGGAATATCGAAAATATCCTATTGCATATTCTAGCAGTCAAGTGCTAGATTTCACTGATGATCAGTGAGTGGGGTGGAAGAAAGAATTTGCTCATATCTCTTTTCCTGATGAATTAAAAAAAGGAAGAAAAAAATTAAATCCATGATATTGAGTTGATACTATGGAAAATGTACTCAAAAGCACATTAAAATTTTGCCTTCAAAAGTTCTATAATATTTTTTCAATAGCTAATATCCCTATCAGGTCAGAACCCACTTATTATTTCTGTTCCCAGTTGTTCAACCTTGCTAATGTTGAACATGTGCTTGATATCCACACTACTCTACCCTGACTAGTATTTTGGACTTGTCTAATCCAAACCTTCCATATTCTCATTTAAGCCAGTTCCTTGTGGTGCTAGCCTCTGTGGACATGTAGAACAATTATCAAATTTCCACGTGGTGTTCTTTTATAAAAATGAAGACAGTTAAACCCCATTTCTCTTTTCCTGTCTTGCCTTTCTTCAGAATAAATTTAAGTGAAAAATAATATATCTTTTCACAAGTATAGAGACATAAGCACCAACTAAAAATGATAGACATTGTAGGACCTTGAGCAACCATTGACTTTATTCTTCCAAATATGCACAATTTTAAACATACAATAATCTCACCTTTTATTAAAAATAATTAAAAGAAGAATATTCTCTAATTTTTTGAGTAATTAGTTATTTAAAAATTCTTGCATTATGATTTTCTCCCACAAATCTAACCAAACCTTTATACTTCAACTTGAGCCTAGTCCTCAGTGGAGATGGAAAGAGGCAGGATTTACATAACTCAATTCACCTGACAACTCTTATTAAGTTTTTTTTGACTTTTCTGATTTTAGGTTAAAGCACCTAGTCCTTTACACTTTTTAAAAACAGATATTGTTATCCAACCAATTAATCAAATCTATAACTTGTCTATGAATTGTTTCCAAATTGTTCATATACTTCTTTTGCTATGTACCTAAAAGCACACAGTAATATAATCATCAAGTCATCGTGGTAAATAGATATAAATATCTTCTCACACAGTTTATGCACTTTGGGTAATTCAGTTTGCTTCTGGACTTTCTTTTATGAAAATGCTACTTTACTATAGATTTCTGTATAAGTGCACCAATCAACTTAAGCTAGATTACTAGTCCAGATAATAATCACTTAGCATCAAGAGGGGAGAAATTTTACTTGTTTTGCTCATTGTATTCACAGTTCCTGGTACACAGAAGGCACATAACTGTTTGTAGATACCCTATTGAATGGATTAAGTTTTATGCAGCATTTCATCATCATTACAATACAATTTTTAAACCAGATATTAGTTTTCCCATTGCTGGGATATAATGTCTGATACCTACAACTTAAAGGAAAGGAGGTTGATTAATTTAGTGCATGGTTTCAGAAGATTTAGTACATGGTTGGCAGGTCCAAGGCAGAAATTTCATGGTAGAAGGGTGTGGTGGAACAAAGCTTCTTAGTTCATGGTGCAAAGAAGCAGAGCAGGGAACAGTGCCAGAGAGGAATGAGTGAGGGAACATATGTAGTTCTCACAACCCACACAGATACACCCAGCAACATGCTTTACTAATCTGCTAGGCATTTCTTAAACCAAAGTTGTTATATGAAGATTAATGGTCACAAGCAGTATTTCATTTAAGTTTCAAAGCTAATTTTAAGGTAGCTAGTGTAAACTTTGGAAACTGGAATTCAAGATACTCTTCTAAAGGTTGTACCTGGTCAAAAAGTAATAGAGCCAGTTCTTTACCTGCCTCACTATGCTGTGTAGAGGCAGCAGTGTGTCATGGAAGGAAGCATGATCTCAAGCTGCAGAACAGCCAGGTCACACTGTAGTTGTGAAGGAAGTCAGGTTAATGCAATGGAATTTCAGACATAAGAAAAATTATATTCTTGGATATATTGGTTTCTTGGAATAACTGGTGTCTCTGAGCCTCATTTTCTCATCTGAACAATGAAGATCATGGTAATAACTATTAACTTTTTAAATAGGATGCCAGGAGCACAAGAATACAGAGAGTGTGAGTTGGAAAGTGTTCTGTATAAAGTGCAGTGGTTCTGTGGGGTGGTAGCTCTAGAATTACTCCACCATTTGGCATGTTTCTCTTTCCTGACTGTAAAAGCTTGGATAGCCTTTAGTTTTTCACATGGACGAGAGGTACTCATATTTCTTCACAACAAACATGATATAAACTATATTTTCAGAATCTCCATGGTTTGGGTCCTCTACCTTACAGGATATCACTTTCATCACCAAGACAAATAAAAAACTCTGCCCTAACCCCATCCCACCATACCTATCCATTAAAATGTGAAGACAGAAGACGTAAAATGTTTTAGGTGGGGTACCTGAGATACCAAGGAGTTTTAAATATGCATACTATATTTAGATGGTATCTAATAATACTAGTACATTCAGTGTTACTTTTCTAAAAGTATTTCAGTGTATCAATTATAATCTATCAATTCCTAAACACTTTAGGTCTTTTTTCTATGTGAACAATTCAGAGTAGCTACAATACTGTGGAAATTAATTCTGAGGTTCATTACCTAGTGACAAGAAGACTTTTAGAGCTTAGTGGAGGCTATAATTATTCTTGGCAGGGAAATCTAACCTATTGAGTTTGAGGGCATCTTTACAAGTGCTACTTGGTATTGTAATATATGGTGATGGCTGCTTCTGTGCTTTATATACTTTAGCTAAATTTTTTAATGTTTCAATTTGTACCTTCAGACAATTTCATCCTTATATATGTAAATTTTAAGTAAAAACACAGAAATAAGAAAAATAAAAAGTAAACAAATGAATTCTCTCAGCAAATCCAAATAACAACAAACCAGAATTTTTTTAAAAAATAGTCTTTTATAGGCTAAAGAGTTACTTTTTTCTCTCATTGGGGACATTTACTTATTCATTTAATTGTAACATTAGGGGATTGACTTTTTTAAATAAGAAGTCTATATTCGCCATCATCCTTTAATTGTAACCATTACTCTGGAATGAGTTATATCTCTGAGTTGTGTTAGGTTGGAAAAGATTTCATCAAATACAGTATATTTTCCAAAATTCCAAAGGGAGAGAGAGAAAAAAGTAGGAAGTATACTGTGAAGTATAGAGATATAGCTTTAGATGGAATATAGTACATTTAAAAGAAAAGTTTAAAGAAAAGTTTTATATTTTAAAGAAAATAATATTAACATTCTTAATAATTCTATTAAAATTTTTAAATGCTTGAATCTTTTCCATTAATTAAATATCAGGGTAAAGTCTTCTATATTATCTAGAGAAATTATTTAAGCAAATTAATTTTTGGATTAATATTGTAAGAGAATATTTATTTAGAAGAATTTATAAATGTCTTTGGACATGTTTAGTTATAAAAACAACAAGAAAGTTGCTATGTATGTGAAGTTAGCATTATTTACTATAGTATAGTAAGATAGTACTTTTGAAAGGTAATATGGAACATCTTCATATACAAAGAACAGATATGTTACATTAAGGGAAATATTTTATACATATATTAGATATATGTATATTTACTTACTCCATATGTGTTCTAATGGAATACATTAAAGTCTAAAAAATTAAACTCTTGATGATTCTATAAATAAAGGAATTAATGATTTATTAAGTATTAAAAATACTGTCTGCCATGAAGATAAACAGCACAGATTCAACTTAAATATGTGTATTCAAACATTGTGGCTGGCCTTTGATGAATAGAATATTTAATTGATGTTCACTAAGGCAAGGTATTATTCCACATTTGGCTCACAGCACTTATAAAGTCAGTCTAAAAAAGTGTTACACTGTGACCCAAGACTTTTTTTTATTGAACTGCCAGTTCTTATTTGAGAGGCCCTTCTCTTTGCCCTGTAATGCCCTGGGGTTTAAAGAAGGAAGGAGAAAGCCTCGCTTAATCATCAGGCCTGCAGCATGGCCACTGTGTAGAAGAGCCAATTTTTCTCAGCTGCTCTAATGTTCACAGTGCCTTTGAGATGTGCAGGTTCCCAGAGGTATTTTCTTCAGTATAAGCTGGTTTGAGTCTTTTTGAATACTTATTGTTCTTTTCCTCTAGGATCATCTTTAATGCTGAAGAAAATGCGTTTGCTCAGCAGCCAATCTGCTCCCCTGATTACCTTCATATAGTCAAAAAAATTTTCTTAAATTGTTTTTTTTGACCAAACTTTGCTCCGACAATAGATTCTTCAATAATTCTTCATCAAGTGAGTGTAGGGTCTCTCTTGAATCACTTCTTCCGAGGGTTATGATTTCTCCTAATAATTGCAGATACAGGTTAACCACTTTTCAGCTTTCATTGAAGTTTTTATTCATCCTTGGTAAATAAGTTTTTCACTTTTGAAACATTCATTTGTGGTATATTAGCCAGTGACCAAGCTTCATCCGGCTGTGGAGTTGTGGAGTTCTATGTTCTACCTTTTAACTTATCCCAAACTTCTATTTTTAAACAATAATCACCCTAAAATTTATATATTCACCCTATTTGCTGCCAGTTAAACTTTATGTGATGTTCATTTTGCACAAAGAAGTAGTCTTAAAACATAGTAAATGAAATCAACACATACGTATAATTGTGCTTGTAGTAATTGTTTGAGAAGAACAAGAAAGTGACTATGATTGAGAACTAGACTTACTATTCAAATAGACTGTTCTTGCCTGCTCAAGTGACATTACACCCCAAAGGTAAACAATGAAAGATTCTGCATTCTGACTCCATAATTTGTAAATCTTGAAGCCACCAAAAAGGATGAATCAGGTTGGCCCAATTTCTGATATAGTATTAAATGGTCTGAAGAAAAATGAAATTGCCTTTCAAACCTTTTACAAATTGGTTTGAAGAAACAAGGTTTTCCATTGTGTGGTGAGGAAAATACTTTGGTGGTGGATGGCTTTAATTTGTTAAAAGAAAACTTGAGCTGGGAAAATAGCTCAGCAGCAAAGTGCTTGCCTAGTGAGAGCAAGGCTGAGGTTTTGAACGTCAGAACTTCAAAAGCAGACAAACACAGAAAGAAACAAAAATCTTTAAGCAAATTAACAGTTTATGTGAACAAAGAACACTTCATGTATTGGGCAATGCTTAGGATCACAAGAGGTTCAGAGAGCTTTATTCAGCAATCTGAGCAGTATTTTTATAGGTTGCACTCATGCATGGAAGCAAGGTAGAGAAATCACAGGAACATTTGTATTATATGAGCATGGTATGATAAAGAATTTGCCTTATTTGAGCATGACATGATGAAACATTTTTCTTAAAGAAGATAGTTTGATTAGGTGGCTGCCTGTGATTGACTAAAACTTGGCTATTTGTGATAGGTTGAAACATGGGTATTTCAAAAATATACTCACAATTAGGTTTTGGACTGTTTATATTAAGTTTGGTTGAAATTTGTTAATAGAAACTCAAAGTAGGAGACAAGGAGCCTCAGACTCATGGCCTCTTTTTCAACTGAACAAGTTATATTTAATTAAGCCTGCTTTTATTAATTTTGTTTTACAGAAAAGCAAGAGTGCCTAGAAGAAATGTGATCTTTG